>NC_091451.1:11468696-11688740 GCF_964237555.1 Oryctolagus cuniculus | reverse complement strand
AACCAAAATAACACCACAAAAGAACAGCGAAATGAAGAGCTGTTTTTTTTTTTTTGAAAAAATTAACAAAATTGTTACACCACTGGCCCAATACACACACACACACACACACACACACACACACGACTAGAGACCCAAATTAACAAAATCAGAGATAAAAAAGGAGAGACTACAATGGATACCAGAGAAATAAAAATAATCATCAGGAATTACTACAAACAGGTATATGCCAATAAACTGAAAAATTTAGAAATGGATAGATTTCTGGACACAAACATTTAACCAAATTGAGTCAGCAAGACATAGACAACCTAAGTAGAACAATAAAGAAGACAAAGACAGAACCAGCAATAAAGACCCTCCCAACAACAAAAAAAGCCCACAGCTGGATGGCTTCATGCTGATTTCTACCAACTATTAAAAAACTAATTCAAATTCTTATCAAACTATTCAAAATAATTCAAAGAATCCTCCCAAACTCCTTCTAAGAGGCCAGCATCACCTTAATCTGAAAACCAGAAAAGATACAACAAAGAATGAGAACTATAGATCAATATCCCTGATGAGCAAAGAAGCAAAAATTCTCAACAAAATAATATCTAATGGAATCTAGCAACTCATCAGAAAGATCATTCAGCTAGACCAAGTGAGATATATCACTGGGATGTAGGGATGGTTCAACTTACACAAATCAATAAATGTGACATATCACATCAACAAACTGAAGAATAAAATCCATATGCTTATCTCAATAGTTGCAGAGAAAGCATTTGATAAAAACATCCTTTCATATAAAAGCCTTAAGACAAACTGGGTATAAAAGGAATATTCTGCAACAGAATCAAGGCAACTTATGACACACTCACAGCCAGCATCATACTGAATGGGGAAAGGCTGGAAGTATTTTCACTAAGATCCAGAACCAGACAAGGATGTCTACTTTCACCACTGCCATTCAATATAGTTCTGGAAAAGGAAGGAAGGAAGGAAGGAAGGAAGGAAGGAAGGAAGGAAGGAAGGAAGGAAGGAAGGAAGAAAAGGGGGTACAAGTTGGAAAGTGGGAAGTTAGATTATCCCTGTTTGCAGACAACATGATCTTTTTTTTTTTTTTTTTTTTGACAGACAGAGTGGATAGTGAGAGAGAGAGACAAAGAGAAAGGTCTTCCTTTGCTGTTGGTTCACCCCCCAATGGCCACTGTGGCTGGCGCACCACGCTGATCTGAAGCCAGGAGCCAGGTGCTTCTCCTGGTCTCCCATGCGGGTGCAGGGCCCAAGCACTTGGGCCATCCTCCACTGCACTCCTGGGCCATAGCAGAGACCTGGACAGGAAGAGGAGTGACTGGGACAGAATCCAGTGCCCTGACTGGGACTAGAACCCAGGGTGCCGGCGCCACAGGCAGAGGATTAGCCTATTGAGCCACGGTGCCGGCCAACATGATCTTATATATAGGGGAACAAAAAGACTCCAGAAAGAGATCATTGGAACTAATAAGAGAGTTTAGTAAAGTAGCAGCATATAAAATCAACATGCAAAAATCAATAGTCATTGTATATACAGATAATGCCATGGCTAAAAAAGAATTTGTAAGATCAGTACCATTTAAGACTTCTACCTTTTATACTACAAAAAAAAAAAAAAAAAAAAAAAACTCAAAATGGATCAAAGATCTAAATCTATGGCCTGATACCATCGAATTACTAGAGGGAAACATCAAGGAAACTCAACGTACTGTTGATGAGAATGTAAACTAGTTCAACCATTATGGAAGACAGTATGGAGATTCCTCAGAAATCTAAAAGCAGATCTACCAAATGAGCCAGTCATTTCACTCCTGGGAACTTATCCCAAAGAAATGAAGTCAGCATGTGAAAGAGTTATTTGTACCCCCATGTTTATTGAAACTCAGATCAAGTAGCCAAGTCATGGAATCAAACCAGATGTCCACCAACTTATGACTGGATAAAAAAATTTGGTATATATATACACATTGGAGTACTACTCAGCCATTAAAAGAATGAAATCCTGTCTTTTTCAACATAATGGAACATCTAGAAATCATTATGCACAATAAAACAAGCCAGTCTCAAAAAGACAAATATCAAATATCATATTTCTCTTATATGTAATAGTTAATATAGAATACAAATATACAGGAATGAAATGGACATCTTGTGACTTGATTGTTGTTTTTAGACCCTGTTTATACTCCTGGGGAACTTAATTATGCTTGTTGCAAAACTTAAAGAAAAAAAGGAAGGAAGAAGGGGAATTGAGGGAAGGAGAAAGGGAGGGAGGAAAGTATGGTTATCTTTTTAGAATTTACCTATGAAGTGCATGAAATTTGTTCTCTTTATGTTAATAAAAACTAAAAAATAAAAATAAAATAAAAATAGACACACAGACCAATGGAATAGGATAAAAAACTGAGAAATAGCTTCAAATATTTATGGAAAAAATTTTTGACAAAGGTGTAAGAAACACAATGTGGGTTTCTCTTCAACAAATAGTGATGCAAAAACTAAATATCCACATGCAGAATAATGAAACTGGGCTCTCATCTCATACCATATATAAAATCAATTCAAAATGGATAAAAGGGGCCAGAATTGTGGCACAATGGGTTGCGCTGCCACCTGTAACACTGGCATCCCACATGGGTGCCAATTTGAGTCCTGGCTGCTCCACTTCCCATCCAGTTCCTTGCTAATATGCCTATGAGAGCAGCAGAAGATGGCCCATATGCTTACCCCCTGCCACCCAAGTGGGACACTTGGAAGAAGTTCCTGGCTCCTGGCTTCAGCTTGGACCAGCCCTGGCCATTGCAGCCATCTGGGGAGTGAACCAGTGGATAGAAGATCTCTCTCTCTCCCATTTTCTCTGTAACTTTGCCTTTCAAATAAATAAATATTTAAGAAAAAATGGACAAATGACTTAAATATAAGACCTGAAATTGTAAAGGTACTAGAAGAAACCATGGTAGAAAAGTTCCATGACATTGCTCTTGATAATGATTAATTAGCTAGGACTCCGCAAGTACAGGCAACAAAAGCAAAAACAGACAAATGTCATTGTATCAAACTATAAATCTTCTGCACAGCAAAAGAAACAATTAACAGAGTGAAGAGACAACCCACAGTTTGGGAGAAAATATTTTCAAATCATAATCTGATGAAGAGCTAATATCTAAAATCTATAAGGGACTCAACTGAATAACTAGAAAACAAACAATCCAGTGGACAAATGGGGTAGATATTGTGGCACAGCAGATTAAATTGTACCTTGTAACACTTGCATTCTATACAACTGCCTGGGATCAAATTCTGCCTCCACTGATGCTTCAGTTTCCTGCTAATGTGAACTCAGAGGGCAGCAGATGCTGGCTCAAGTACTTGGGTCCCTGCCACCTACATGGGAGACCCAGGGTTCTTGGCTTCGGCCTGGCCTGGGCAAAGATTTGAGCAGACATTTCTCAAAACAGGAGACGTGAATGGTGAACAGTTACACGAAAAAAAAAATGCTCAAATCATTAATGATCAAGAACATGCAGATTATAGCCACAGTAAGATATCACTTCATACTTATTAAAAAGAAACATGGTAATAACAGTGGGCAAGGATGTGGCAAAAAGGGAACCATTGTACACTCCTGGTGGGAACATGAATTAGTACACCCCTTTTGAAACCTATTTTTTTTTTTTGGACAGGCAGAGTGGACAGTGAGAGAGAGCTTCCTTTGCCGTTGATTTACCCTCCAATGGCTGCCGCGGCCAGCGAGCTGCGGCCGGCGCACCGCGCTGATCCGAAGCCATGAGCCAGGTGTTTCTCCTGGTCTCCCATGGGGGTGCAGGGTCCAAGCACTTGGGCCATCCTCCACTGCACTCCCGGGCCACAGCAGAGAGCTGGCCTGGAAGAGGGGCAACCGGGACAGAATCTGGTGCCCCGACTGGGACTAGAACCCGGTGTGCTGGCGCCGCAAGGCGGAGGATTAGCCTAGTGAGCCACGGCGCTGGCCGAAACCTATATTCTTTAAAAAACATTCAAGTTGGCCTCTGTGATCAATGAACAAAGCTTTGCCATTTTATCAAGACTTTAGTAATCAAAGAAATTACACTGCATTAGCTTTCTAGAGAGATGTTTTATATGAATAAATCATCTGTAAGTTAGCACTATTCAACTGTACAGCCTTTGTACTACACAATTGACTGCCCAGTTCAACTTGAATTGATACGGTTATTATTGATAATTTCAGGGAATTATTTTCAAGACTGCTTTCTTGTTATGGTCTGAATGTTTGTGGCCCCCTCAAGTTATAAGTTAAAGGCCTTACCTACAAGGTGATGGTATAAGGAGGTGGGGCCTTTGAAAGATTAGTTTGTGAGAGTAGCGCTGTTATGAATGGGATCCTCAGCCTGTGTGTCCCTTCCACCACGTGGGGATATAGCAAGAACTTGCATCGATCTTGGACCACACTGCTGTCCATGAGGAGCTGGCCCTTAAAAGACACAAGGCACTGCTGATGCCTTGATCTTGGATGTCACAGCCTCCAGAACTGTGAGAAATAATTTCTGTTGTTTATAAGCCACCTAGTTTATGGTAGTTTGGCATGGTATTCCAAACGGAGTATGATACTTTCCTTGTTAATAATTCTATTTTAAAGGTCATTTTCTTTGCTAAGGGCAGATAAGACTCATATGCCTGTTAGTGTATTTATACCTCTGTGCTGCAAGCGTAGCTCTTCCAAAGCAAGCACCTCTAGAGATCCCCTCTTCTGTGCTGGCTAGGATTTTACAAGGATTAATCTGTCGTCATTTCATACAACATCAGACAGACACATGCAGAAGCAAGGGGCCACTAGTCTTGGAAATCGTCAATCAGAATTACTAGTCTTTATTAGACACACTAGAAAAGACTTTAGAAGCTTAACATCTACCATGAATGAGTAGGTTCTCAATGGTGGAAGCATTTTGTGTGCGAGTCCATGAGATTCTTCTGCACTTACTATCATTTTTCTTTAACTGATAAACAACAACCGTTAGCACACTGACTTGACAAAGCAGAATTCAGGAAAGGGATTCCTGAAGACGGAACTCATAAAGTTCAGAATGAAGGCAAAGAAGGCTGGAACAGGGTTTCTATTTTTTGAGAAAAGTCTCTGAAACAACTTACTTGTGAGGAAGAAGGTATTATTAGCAACTATTTGGTGATTCTGAAGCAGAAAATCTATTTAACTTTCTAGAATTCAAGGCTCTTACAATGGTTCTTCTCACTACCCACATGGGTCTTGACTTCCCTAGTATTAAACAGGTAAAGAGAGGCAGCATGAGGTTTTATATTCCCTTCCAACTGGCTGCTTTGAATGGTTCCAGTTGCTAGGTGCCATCACACTCAGCAGCCATTTCAAGGACTGCACAAAGGGCTGAGACCCCACTGCTTTTTGGAGGATGGGTCAGGGAGACTCCTCTTAACATAATAAACCAAGGCAAATACCTAGACATGCAATGTCTTCACTGTAACACATAGTATGGGCTTTGGAAGCAAAAGGTTGGTATTCAAATCCTTCATCACTTAACAGTTTGGAGACCTTGAGTATGTTATATTTAATTTTGCCCTAACTTCGCATCTGTAAAATGGCATTAGCTTACTAGTCTGCAAAATGGAATGAATAATTACAATTTACCCACTGAGTTATTTAGGATGAAATGAGATGTTGCATGAAGAACTTTAAGCACAATGATCGACACAGAATAATTCTTACAAAATCCTAGTTCTTTATCTTAGGACCAATTCTGCCCCCAAATTATTAGGAAGTCAGCTACTAAGGGCAGATGTGGCACAGTTGATTAAGCTACTTCTGGGACACCTGTATCCCATACTGGAGGGCCTGTATGAGTTCTGGCTGTTCTACTTCCAATTCAGCTTCCTACACACCCTTCCTTGCACACCCTGATAGCAGCAAATGATGGCTCAATTACTTGGGGCCCTGTTACACATGTGGGAGACTCAGAAGGAGTTCTAGGCTTTGGCTAGACCCAAACCCGGCTGTTGCGGACATTAGGGGAGTGAAGCAGCAGATGGAAATTATCTGTCTATCTCTATTTCTCTCTCTGCCTCTAAGTAAATAAACAAACATTTAAAAAAATTGAAATCTAACTAGCTATGAGACCTCTAGAGGCATGGCAGAGCTGTTTTCATTTTATCTGAATACAAAAGATGGCCATTAAAAAACACAGGAATGTTTAAATCTGTTCTTTGAATTTTCAACAATAATGATATAAATATTTTTATCCTGATTTAATGACAAAAATCTGTTCTCACTTAGAATTTGGAGAAAGGATAAACTATGAAAAAGTAAACTTCTGGGCTTCTTTCATTTTGTTTTTCAACCACTGTAGTTGATAGAGATACAGAGATCTCTTCCTAAACATAAATAAACAACTGTCACTTGCCACATGATTCTATCACTGCTCTACTTAAGCAACAAGTCAAAAGACTGCCAGTTTCAAACCTTCAACCAACTGAGTGACAAGTTCTAATCTTAATTGTATGAAACAGCGCAGTGTTCTTACCAATTAGCATATCACACTCTGGGAATGGCTGGGCAGCATTCTTATGAGGTCCTTGCTGCTATTACTAGCAACAGAGATGCCTTGCAAAGGCAACTAGACTCATGGTTCACTGACCTCAATGATATTCTGGCAGACTTAAACTCTGCTGAAAGAATAACTAATGGAAAAGATATATTATCTTACTGAGTTAATGCAGTTTAAGATAAGGCAGGTAGGACAGCCTCAAAGGAAAAAAAGACTAAGGAAGTTTACTTGCTTCATGCCACAAAAAGAAGGTTCCCTACAGTCATTTTTAACTTGTTTCTGAAAGAAATTTAGTCACTTAAAATACACACACACACACACACACACAGATACTTCAACAACCATGGGAAAATGGGATGAAAAGATAATGCACATTTCCTCACAAACTTTCTGAAGTCCCCTGATATCTATATGTATCTAACTTACATATATGTATCTATCTATGCTCCTCTGCCTAAAAGTTGCCAATAGTGTATGGGAAGTTTGCTCAAAAAGGGAATACTGTCAACATTCTCTAAGCACATGGCTGGAAGTTTGTTCTATTTTTTTAATAAGTTACTACTTTCTCCTAATTTAGATTTCTTCTAGCCTAAAGAATCCCAAAGAGCTTAGAAGAGCTTCTTTCGCGGGCATGAAACAAGAAAACAGAGGAATAGAAAACAGTGACAAGGCAAGGCTTAATTTCATCAAATTTACTAACGAGCTAAATGCCAACGTCTCTTTTCCCCATTCCCTCATAAACTCACAACCCCACTCTTATGTTCCTCTTATTCCTTCACTACATGTCGCATCTCTTTGAAAGAGACAGCCAGGAGAAGGGTATGAAACTTTAATTCCTTGAGAATCCCTGAGAGAGGGGACTAAGCAGGTATGAGATCATGATGGCACACCTACTCAGAATCTGAAGTCTTACTCCACCCCTCCTCCATTATAAAAGTTTTAAAGAACCCAAAATGGTATTTATGGAAAAACAAAAAGAGAAGAGGCACTTTAGGTGTGAGTTTAAACCCCAAGACAAAACAAGAGGCTCCAGAGAAGGCCCCATGGATAAGGATTAGCTCTCAATACAGATGTAGGAATTTAATGTTAAGTAAAGAATAGAAACTTCAAATACTGATGATCATGTGTTGCTACTAGAAGATGTGAATCGTGACTTAACAAAACAACTTCAATTCTATCATTCTGGGCTCATACTGAGATTCTCAAAGAAATAAAAATAAAAGCTAAGGACAGCTTACTTCACATTTAAATTATTCATATGAAATGACTAGAGTGCTTTTCAGTCATCTTAAAGCTTATGGTTAACTTAATACAATAATACCCTTGTAATTTGATTGTAAAGAGAAACTGTAAATTAGCTGACCTGTGACAGCCTTATTTCCTGATAATTACATAATAAGCTTTCCAAGAAAGAAAAATGCCTACTTTGAAACAGAACCTAGAAGCAAGGTATCATAAAGAGATTCACTGAATGTGTAAACCACTCTCCCTATTATCTATTTAATACTTTGAGAACAAATTGCTCCTAAAAAGCCTGCAAAACCTTCAAGAGAAACACCTACCGAGACTTGTCTGAGCAGTGTCCCAGCAGAACCACTAATCTTACCCACCAGCTCAGTTGGACTTGAATGCTGCACACACAGACTCTGTTTCATCTCAGCCATCAACCTTGAGCAAGCCATTGTTCTTTATCTGTACGTTGCTTATGCATTTCCAAAAATGTCCTTCCTAAAGCAGTAATCAATAGTCTTTCAGAGACAGACTCTTGGTCCCTGCTTATCTAAAGCTTGCCTTTTAGGGCCAAACCAATGTATAACAATAAGTGAAAATTTACTGTCATGGAACACACAGGTTCTGGACAGAATTTAGCCACTTTGGAACACTTTCCAAGAGTCAGTGAAAATCGTTCAGCTTGTCTCCTGGGCCTGTGTCACCCATATTCTGTCCTAAATAAAACTAACTTACTTAAATTTATTTTTTTATTTATTTGAAAGGCAGAGTTACACACATACACACACACACACACACACACGGAGAGAGAGAGAGAGAGAGAGAGAGATCCTCCATCTGCTGGTTCACTCCCCAAATGGCTGGAACAGCTGAGGCTGGGCCAGGCAGAAGCCAGGAGCCCGGAGCCTCTTCTGTGTCTCCCACACGTGTGCAGGGTACTAAGCACTTGGGCCATGTTCTGTTGCCTTTCCCATGCCATTAGCAGGGAGCTGGATGGGAAGTAGAGCAGCAGGGACTTCAACTGGCACCCATAAGGGATGTTGGTGTTGCAGGCAGAGGCTTAACCTGCTGTGTCACAATTCCAGCCCCCTTAATAACTCTTATATTAATCTTTTTACAGTGCTTGTTTATTTCTGCTGATGCTTCCAATTATTACACAGTAAAGAAAAATATTCACAATCTTATATATTTCTGTCCTTGGAATATATTTACATCTTCAGTTTCTTAAATAATATATTTAGGGTTAAGTAAATCAATTTCAATTTTATTCATGAATATTTAAAAATTAAAGTACTATTAATGATATGATCCAAAATGAATCACAAAATAATCATTAATATTTTGCATTTTCAGAAACAAATTTCAGCCTTGATTATTATTAAGAGGATGGTGATCTTCCAAATGAAGAGAGGATAATTCTGTTCCATTGAAAATATAAAAGCTGCGATGGGATAGGTTCAAAGCCCACAAAATCATAAAATATTTAGAAGTGAGTGCTCAAAAATGTGCTGATAATCTCAGAATTAGAGACCCTACATTGGTATTTGAAAGAAATTGCTAAAGAATAAGTAAAATAGGCCGGTGTCGCGGCTCACTAGGCTAATCCTCCGCCTTGCGGCGCCGGCATACCGGGTTCTAGTCCCGGTTGGGGCGCAGGATTCTGTCCCAGTTGCCCCTCTTCCAGGCCAGCTCTCTGCTGTGGCCAGGGAGTGCAGTGGAGGATGGCCCAAGTGCTTGGGCCCTGCACCCCATGGGAGATCAGGATAAGTACCTGGCTCCTGCCATCGGATCAATGCGGTATGCTGGCCGCAGCGGCCATTGGAGGGTGAACCAACGGCAAAAGGAAGACCTTTCTCTCTGTCTCTCTCTCTCACTGTCCACTCTGCCTGTCAAAAAAAAGAATAAGTAAAATAAATCATAGTTTTGTGGAACAGGTAAAATTCTTAAATAATTATTTCAAGAGAATATAAAAGCCAGAAATAATATGTTAGGGGGGAATTCAGATCTTGACATCATGAGTGACAATTATATCTGCTACAAAATCATTGAGAACCATTGTTAAGTTAGAACTGAATGAATCAGTGGTATCACCCAAAACATCCTTCTTATGTTTCAATGAAGAGTGTAACACATACAGTAAAATGAGATGATGTTACGTTTTGGCTGTAATGATATAGTTATCTTTTGTACTAACAAACTATATTTCTTTTTTTTTCTCCAGTATGCAGTTAAGAGGCAGCTATAACACAAATGCAAACAAACAAAACAAGAAAAGGATAAGAGAAAGGACAGAATATTACTTACGTCTAAATGATACTGCTTACTTGTTTAGATTATAATATAAAATTTATAAAACAAAGGACACTGGAATTTTAAAGTTAGAATTACATAGAACAAAACTATACATGATTATTTCCTCTTACCAATTATCAACCAATATCTATTTTTGAAAACTGTTAGTCAACGATCATTGGTTGCAAGGAATAGAAGCCTACTCAATTAGCTAAGTGAAAAGGGATTACCCAAGAAAAACAAGGGAAGTGCTAAGAAGCAAACAGCAGGAAGTACAATCCTATCAAAATGGGAAACCATCCCTTTGTTTCTTTCTATAGAATTTTACAATTTAGTTTTACCTTCATATAAGAGTATCTGGTCTTATAATAATAATTAAAAAGATTTTCTAATTACTAAAATGATATCTGTTATAGGGCAAGCATACTTAAGGATGACCAGTGACTGAGTTAGAATCCAGACCCACTAGAATACAGAGGTGGAGAGGTCAACTATCAGTTCCCATCACCACACAGCAGGGAATCCTATTGGCACAACCTGGTTTAAAGCACAGTTTCCTAGAGTCAGGTGAACACCCGGGTCTGAACAGACATGTATGTTGTGAACACACATGTGTGTCTGCAAGTGCATAATTATGTTTCAATATGCACATGTGCTTAGGGGGGAAGGAATATACTTTCCCAGGGAGTTGAATTTAATTTTGGGGACCCAAAGAATTATCGTTCAGAGTGATGAACACTCTAGAATCTGTATTTTATTTAATAAATAATATATCAAAAGTGATGGTTAATTTCTACCATTAAGTACAGAGCCACATGAAGCCATGCTAGGTATGTGTTCTATCCAGAACAACGTCTGTCCTGCCATTCAGAATCTTGGAGGTGTCATGCTGTACATTAATCTGAAGTAGGTACTGAAATAAATTCCTAAGAATCTTAGCCAGAACCTCCTCCCAGGCACAGTCCTTCTTGGCAGCAGACTGGCTAAGTGACAGATCTGTCTCTCGACCCCAAAGTTGAGACCGGGAAAAGGCGCCAAAGAGGACCTTGCGCGTGCGCAGAACTCAGCACCCTTACAAGGCAGACAGATAGTAGCTTTCCTTCACGCAGCCAGCAGGAGCTCTGTTTCCGGCCTACCTTTCCTGAGGGAGCTCGGAGGGTGCTGGCCTCGGGCACTAAAGGGCCTTGGTGGCCCTGCCCGGGAATGGAACAGCGCCTCCCTTTGAAGCCAAGAGCTCCTTCTAAGAATCCTTATTATTGTTATTATCGCCTTATGCTGGAGGTCTGAAAATCAATCCTTCCTGTGCTCAGTAATTAAAACAAACAGGAAGCTGGGGAGGCTGGTTCTGGGTTCCTCCTAAATAAACCAGAAACAAGGAAATCTTGGGAACCAGCATGGGCGGCAAAGTCTTAAGGCCATCCCTTCATTACTTGGATAGAACACAAATTTGTATGTGTGTGTGTCTCAAATAATGATTCGGTAGCTGTGACCTAAAATAATGAAAAACTATAATCACATTCTGAAATACAGAAAAATGTCTTAACAGATGTTTGCCCTCCTACCTCAGGAAACAGAAGAATGCGGAGTGTGTGTATTTTGCTGCCTCCTGGGACCCTGACCACGAGCCACGAGCAGAGACTGGCCCTGAAAGGTTGAAAGGGCCTGCACCACTGCACGGCATCTTCCCTCTCAAAGTGGGCTCCCACCACCCTCTGGTGGGGGCCTGGGCTATGAAGGGAGTCAGACAATATTCGAACTGCTTCAGTTTTACTTTATGTAAACTGTGGGGCATACATTAGCTGTAAAGATAACAAAATAAACACAGCAATATTGTGGAGCAGAAAAAAAAAAAAGAATCTTAGTTTGATTATTTCTATACATGTGTGTGTATACATTGCTATAATTATGTCTTTTTTTTAATTCCAGAAAATTTTCATGTATTAACTCAATTTATACTCAGCAAACCTATCTGTTCTCCTTAATGCTTGTCCTTAGGGACAAGTTTTCCCTTAGGGGAAACTAGTTTACCGGAACTTAACTACTGGGGTTCTACCAAAGCCTAACCTATCTGGGAGAAAGGAAATATTCAACTCAAGCTCACTAATAGATTGAGACATGGGTCAGGCATTGTGGCAAAATGGCGTAAGCTGCTGTTAAGACACCGGCATCCAATGTCCAACTGCCATCCCAGCTACTCCATGCTTCCAATCCAGCTTTCTAGCAATGTGCCTGGGAGCCAGCAGATGATGGCCCAAGTATTTGGGTTCCTGCCACCCACTGTGGGAGACCTGGATGGAGTTTTTGGAGTTTCTAGCTCCTGGCTTTGGCCTGGCCCAGCCCTGGCTGTTGCAGGCATTTGGGAAGTGAATCAGGAGATGGAAGATCCCTTTTTTTCTCTCTCCACCCCTCCCTTCCTCTCCTTGTGCCTTTCAAATAAATCAATAACTGTTAAACAAAACAAAGATTGAAGCTTAATCATAGTACTACAGAATGTGCCTTCCCCAAACACTATCATATCTACAGGGCTGGTAAACAAAAACAAGGGATTACAATTAGAAAAACTGCCTGTTTAAGGAGTCTAAACACAACAGAGGAGACAAAAATGAGGAACACTAGAGGAAATTTTAGTATCTGATACCAAAGTTACAGCTAACAGTAAAACAGCCTGACTCGTAGCCAGAGCAACATTAACTCTCCCACAAGCAGACTATTCATTCAGATCTTTTTAATGTATTGTATGTGCCTTTCTTTTTTTTTTTTTTTTTGACAGGCAGAGTGGACAGTGAGAGAGAGAGACAGAGAGAGAAAGGTCTTCCTTTGCCGCTGGTTCACCCTCCAATGGCCGCCGCTGCAGCCGGCGCACCGCGCTGATCCTGGCAGGAGCCAGGAGCCAGGTGCTTTTCCTGGTCTCCCATGGGGTGCAGGGCCCAAGCACCTGGGCCATCCTCCACTGCACTCCCTGGCCATAGCAGAGAGCTGGCCTGGAAGAGGGGCAACCGGGACAGAATCCGGCGCCCCAACCGGGACTAGAACCCGGTGTGCCGGCGCCGCAAGGTGGAGGATTAGCCTATTGAGCCACGGCGCCGGCTTTGTATTGTATGTGCCTTTCAATAAAATAATTGCAAAGGATGTTACAAGGCAAAAAAAGAGTACAATCTAGAAACAAAGGAACAATTAGAACTAGACTCAGATAGGACAAAGACTTAGGAATATTCAGAGTAAGAATTTAAAATAACTGAGAGATGAAACGCTAAGGAAAAAATCAAGAGGAAATGCCAAATATCAAAACCACTGTAACAGAAATGAAGAATCCCTTTAATGGCCTCATCAGCTGATTGGAAAGAAATTGTGAACCTGAGGATGTGACAATATTAACTCACAAAATTGAATGGAGATTAAAAAGAATGTAAAAGGTGGAACAGAGTATCTAAGAACTGTGGGAAAATTGTAAAAGATGGCCATATAATTGAAGGGGATGTCAGAGAAGAAGAGAAGAAATACTGAAATTAGAATGTCTGAGAATATCCCAAAATTAATGACCGACAGCAAACCATAAATCTATCAAATTCAAGAATCCCCATCCCCTTTCCCAGATGCAATATTCTACACCTGGGAATATCATAGTCAAACTGAAGAAGCTGGAGGAGGGGAGGCATGCCAGAAACCAGAAACAAATCCAGACAAACACAGTCAACCGATTTGTGACATTGACAAATCAATGTGGTGGAGAAAGGCTTGTGTTTTGAACAAATGATACCGGGACAACTGGATATTCATGTTAAAGGGGGTGGTGATGCAGGATCTATCCACAGTTCCCACATCTTTCACAAAAGTTAACTCAACATAGACCATGGACCTAAATGTAACATGCAGAACCAAAACACTTCTAGAAGATAATAAAGGAGAAAATGCAGGTCACCGTGGGTTTCAGAGTAAGTATTAGTTGTAACATGAAAAACATCACCCTTAAAAAAAATCTGAGACGATGGACTTCATTAAAGCTAAAAACTTCTGCTTTATGAAGGACACAAATATGAGAATGAAATGCAAGCCACAGATTGGAGACTATAAATTCAAAACTTGCATCTGATAAAGGTTAGTATCCAAAATATAAAAAGAAAAACTCTTAAAACTCAACAATAAAACAAACAACTCAATTATAAAATGGGCAGATCTTAATAGACACCTCACCAGAGAAGACATACAGATGGCAAATAAGCATAAGAAATGATGCTCAATGTATTATGTCATTAGTGAAGTGAAAATTAAAATAGGATATCACTATATGCATATTAGAGAAGATAATATCTGAAACATGACAACACCAAATGCTAGGGAAGACATAGAATGCAAAACTACACAGTCATTATTATGATCTGATTGTGTGAGTTACCATTCTCTCCCCCTAAATTCGTATGTTAAAGTTTTGTATTAGGAGGTGGAATCTTCAGGAGACAATGAAGTTTACAGGAGGTCAGGAGAGTGGAGCCCCATTTTGGGATTTTATTCCCTTACAAGAAGGGGAAGGAACGTGAGAGCTTCTGTTCTCCACCATGTGAAGATAGAGCTGAAGCTGACCAACCATAAGCCAGGAAGATGACTCTTTCTAAGAACCAAATCTGCTAGAACATTTCCAGCCTCCAGGAACATCTGATAAACTATCCAGCTATGATATTTTGTTTATAGCTGCCTGAGCAGACCAAGATAGCCATTTTGGAAGACAGGATAGCAGTTTCTTATGCAGGTAAACATAGCTTTACTATTTGATCTAACAATCTCACTCCTAGAAACTTCTCAAATGAAAACTTAGGCCAACATAAAAAAAAATGCATATTAGCTATATTCACAGTTGCCCTTAATTGGAAGCACTCAATAAGTGAATAGAAAAATGTGATACATCCATAAAATTCAGCAATAATAAGAAGCAAGTTTTCAAACCATAGAAAAACATGCAGCAACAGGAAGGAAGGAAAGAAGGGAGGGAGGAAGGAAGGAAAGAAGGGAGGAAGAGAAGGAGGAAGAAAAAGAAGAGCACATAGTGTATGATTTGAACAATATGACATTCTAGAATAGAGATAAAAAGATTAGTGGTTGCCAGAGATGAAGTGAGAAGGGGAGGGACAAACAGGTGTAGCACAGTGGATTTTTAATGCAGTAAAACTACTCTGTATGATTATGTAATAATGAATATATTACACACTTGGCAGAAATCAGAGAACTTTACAACACAAAGAATGAACTCTAAAGTGAAATATGGACTTTAGTTAATATACCAATACTGGTTCATCAATTTAACAACCCCCACAGCAATGCAAATATTAATATCAGGGGGAACTAGGCCATGGTGGCCTGTGTGTGTGTATGTGTATGTGTGAACTGTCTATACTTTTTGTCAATTCTGTAAGCCCAAATTGCTCTAAAGAATATATACACACATATATTTAAGTAATATTTTATCTTCTTTGCATTCCCTTTATTTCCTGAGTTTTTTAGCAATAGCTGTTCAATACTTTTTATTTAAGAACAATTATGCCAAAACAAATGAACGAATTTGGTATCAACAGAAGAACAACATCATCCAGATGAAATCAAATCCAGAAAATTCTGATCTCCGACACTGCTGTCTCGTTAAGATAATCTCTAGTACTTCTTTCTCTTGTCCTATATTAATTTAAAACAACACTATCTCCCTTTGGAATTGCTTTCTGGGGAAAATAAATGAGAAAAGCTCTTTAACAATTAAAAAAGGATGATAACCTAGTAACTGCTAGCTACTTTTAAGGAAAAGATAAGGGTTTTCCTTTGACTGAAGAAAGAGCTAGACCAGGAAAGGAGTCTATGAAACCTTTAACCAATAAAGAAAGGCTAAACTGCTTGAAAATCAGAAACACAAGAAGGGCATCTGTCAAATCAAGGGCCTTTTTAGTCCACCTGTAAGGGTACATGGAGAAACAGCTTAAATTAAATAAAGTATGAGTCAGAGGTTACCTGAGACGTCTAAACCTGGGAAGAAACTTGTTCTGCGTGGATGAACTTAATTTCTCCTTCTTGATGTTTTTAAGTTCATAACTAAGAATCTTTTAGTCAATATTGACATAATGGCTATAATTTGATTTAAGCAGAAATATAGCTTTTCCAAAGTTCACTATCTTTCATAGTAAACAGATACAAAAACAATCGCCTTTTTATATACCAGTTTCTTGTTCTTACCTAACTTGAGGACTTGTAAAGTTTAAAAGAAACCAGACTGATTATCAAGTTCCTCTCCTGATGTACATTTGATGACATTTTCAGTTGTTTGATAAAAATCAAGCATGGTTCAGATTGGTCTTAACAAAAAAGAAAACAACTCTTCTAACAACATTAATGGTTTAATGAGAATGGCTTTGATGTAATAATATCTTATATCCATTAATAGACTGAAACTATTAAGCCCACCTAAGTAGCTTGTAGCAGTAGGTGCATTCTAGCAATGTGTGCTTTCTTTCATGCCAGCATGACAGGACACAAAGATTTATGAGTATTTCATACTGAACTTATTATTTAAAAAAACTCAAGAACAGGTGTCTCAGGAGATTTGGGATTGCATAAGTGAGTTTTCTTTGTGTTAAAGGATGCTAAGAATGTATTAAAAATTTTAATTGAAGGATGCCAGGCAGCAGAGGCAACTGCTTAAAATGCTAAATAAAGCCAGCTGGCAAAAAGGGCAAGCTCCCGGTGGTGGTGGTTACAGCTGTGTACCATCATGCAACAATAACACAAAAGCTCTCCATTTCTGGAGCTGTTTCTACATGGTGGGCTGTGGCCTCTGCTCATTATTTCTGGACCCTGCGTTTAAGCTACAATAGCTCTACCCAAAGTAAAGAAAAAATAACTTTTTTAATATTTACCACCTTAAATTATCTATGGTTAACATTTCTTAATTTAGGAGAAAGTTGACTGCATTGTTCTTATTGTTCAGTGATAATGGTCAGTGAGAAGAAGCAAATTCTTCCATTCAGTGCTGCCAGGGAAACCAGGTCCAGACCTCTTTCTGAACTGAATATTGACTGTCAGAAAGAAAAAAATGCATTGTCTCACATTTCATTGACAAGAGATTATAAAATGATGAGTTAAAAATAAAGTCTGAGCTCTTATCTTCTCTTTATTTCTTGCTAAACAGAAAGAAGAGGATGAAAAGAGAAAGAGCCTTTAAAAGTCCACAAATTGGACAGTGGTTTTCTGTAAGCTTCTCTTCTCTTCCCTGATACAAAATAGTTTTGAATTATTTAAAATAAACTAAGTAAACACAGAACTGGACAAAAACATACTATGTTTTACTTAAAAAATACCTTTAAAATGCTAGTTTGTCCTCAACATCAGATAATTCTGTCAAAATACAGCTTTGTGGACCCTTTAGCCCCTCTCTCCCCCCGCTTATTTGAAAGAATGACATGACAGGATATAGAGGGTTCAGACAATTTTTTAGCAACAACTCAAAGACTGCATTCACAAACCTTCTCAGAATGATTAATTTCTTCCCCTTTTCTTTAACTATTTCAGCATAATTCTTCCGAGATCGGGCCTATTCAGCCACAGACTATTTCAGCATATTCTAAAAACTTGTGGCAATTCATTTCATTGAGACAGAATTGCAGGGCAAGTCTTCAAGAAACGATATGGCAAGTACATAAAGTTACATGTTTTTTTTTTTTTTTTTTAAGATTTATTGTAATATTTTTGAAAGACAGAGTTACAGATGGGGAGAGGGAGAGAGGGGGAGAGAGAGGGGGAGAGAGGGGGAGAGAGGGGGAGAGAGTCTTTCTTTCATCTGCTGGTTCACTCCCCAGTGGTTGCAATGGCCAGGGCTGTGACAGGTCAAAGCCAGATGCCCAGAGATTCTTCCAGGATTCCCACATGGGTGCAGGGGCCTAAGCATCTGGACCATCCTCTGCTGTTTTCCCAGGTGCATTAGCAGGGAGCTGGATGGGAAGTGGAGCATCCAGGTCTCAAGCTGGTGCCCATGTGGGATGCCAACATCACAGGTGCAGATTTAACCCACTATGCCACAAAGCCAGTCCCCACATGTGTTATATTAGTGCAGCTGTGGCTACGCCTGTTTCCACTAAATCATATGGAATAATCATACTATTAAAACAGAGAGGAATATGCACTGATAAATATTTAATGGCATATTATATTTGTTATAGTAAAACATGTATTAGTGTTTTTGTCAAACAGCTAAAAATACTATAAAATATACACTTTAATATAAAATCAAAGCCAACTGAATTATCTGCATGAACAGAGCCCAGCATAATTGCAACTTATCACCAATGCATATTTTTATCAGGCTAAAGAAACACTTGATGAAGAAATTTTACTTAATCAGATGAGAATATTTAAATTATATATCCACAGCAAAACAGGGAAGTGACTTGGCCCATTTACATATGAATTAATTCAATAATTACATATTAATATTGATGGTATTCAGAAAAAGAAACAACTTAAAGCTACTATGAGGTTTTTTTTTTAAATGTCATGAATATAGATATAACATACAATGAATGCCAAGTGCACAAACTATAAAACCAGGAAATCTTTATGTTCTTCTGCCTTTATTTTTGACATTTGGAATATTCTCAATCAATATGGAGTAATTTATCATTTTTTCTCGGAAAATAAAACATTTCAATATCCAAAACTTTATTAATTATTTGTCATTTTAAATTATGTTAGCAGAAAAATGCATACAGTTTAATACTTTCCTGTGTGCTTAATTTATGAAGTGTAAATCTTTCAGAGGAACATTCATTATATCTTTGGCTCCTTTACAATGAAGGGCTGAATAATAACAAAGTCAATACTGTGTCATTTCCTAAATTCAATTAAAATATTTCCTAATATACTAAGAAAAACGATCTATGGATTCAATACAACCCCTATCAAAATACCAAGGACATTCTTTACAGAAATAGAAAAAATAGTCCTAAAATTTATATGGAAGCACAAAGACCCTCAATGACCACAGCAGTCATGATCAAACAGAGCAAGGCTGGAGGCACCACAGTATCTGACTGCCAAACATACTCTACAAGCCTGTGTTACCAGATCAACATGGTACTGGTAGAGAAACAGACAAACAGCCAATGGAACAGAACAGAGAATCCAAAAACCACATTTGCCAGCTAGTATATTTTCAGCAAAGACTTAACTAAGGACATTCAAAATGGAGAAAGAGCAATCATTTTCAGTAAATGTCTCTGGGAAAACTGGGTATATAAACTCAAAAGAAATTAGACCCTTATCCCTCATATACAAAACTCAACACAAAAGGAAACAGAGACTCTGAGAATACTGAAGAAACACAGGGGAAAACACTTCAGAATACTGGTATGGGCAAAAATGTTTAGTTTATGACCCCAAAAGACTAGGAAACACAAGAAAAAAATAAAAAATGAGATTGCATCAAATTAAAAAGCTTTCGTATAGCAAAGGAAACAATCCACAACCGACAGAATGGGTGAAAAATATTTGTAAGTTATTCATCTTGACAAAAGATTAGTATCTAGAATATATAAGGAAATTTTAAAAACTCAACAGAAAAGAACAAAATAATATAATTAAGAAGTGGGCAAATGATCTGAGTAAACATTTCCTAAAAGAAGATATATAAAAGGCCAACAAGTATAGGAACAACTGCTCAACATCACTAACCATCAGGGAATTACAAATCAAAATCACAATGAGATACCCTCTTGCCTCAGTTATAATGCCTATTGTTAAAAAGACAAAAAATAAAAAATAAAATGCTGGCAAAGATGCAAAGAAAGGAGAACTCTTTTTTTTTTTTTTTTTTTTTTGATAAGCAGAGTGAGACAGTGAGAGAGAGACAGAGAGACAGAGACAGAAAGAAAGTCTTCCTCTTTCCATTGGTTCACCCCCAAAATGGCCACTGTGGCCAGTGCGCTGCGCCAATCTGAAGCCAGGAGCCAGGTGCTGGTCTCCCATGCAGGTGCAGGGCCCAAGCTCTTGGGCCATCTTCCACTGCCTTCCCGGGCCATAGCAGAGAGCTGGACTGGAAGAGGAGCAACCGGGACAGAATCCAGTGCCCCAACCGGGACTAGAACCCCGGGGTGCTGGCGCCAAAAGCGGAGAATTAGCAAGTGAGCCAAGGCACCAGCCGAAAGGAGAACTCTTAAACACTGTTGATGGAAATGTCAATCAGCAATGTCATTATGGAAACCAGTAAAGGTTCCTCAAAAAACTGAAAATAACTACTGTATGATACAGCAATCCCACTACTGGGTCTATGGCATCCAAGGTATACATGGATAGGATATCTGCACTCCCATGTTTTCTGCAGCACCATTCACAACAGACAAGAATGGAACCAACTTAGGTGTTCACTAATTCATGAATGGATGAAGAAAATGTGGTACATGCACACAATGGAACATTATTCAACCATAAAAAAGAATCAAATTCTGTCATTTACAGCAAAAGGAATAAGCTAGAGAACACTATGTTAAGTGAAACAGTTCAGGCACAGAAAGACAAATACTGCACATTCTCAGATGAGGAAGCTAAATAATTTGATCTCATAGAAGTAGAAAATAGAACAGAAGCTGAAAAGATAGGGTGGGTTAAACAAAGAACAGTTAACAGGTACACCGTGTAGCTAGATAGGAGGGATAACTTCTAATGCATTACATAACACAGTAGGTACTATGATTGACAATAACTGTATTATTTCAAAATGCCTACTAGAGAGGTTTTGTATGTTCCCAACACGAGGAAATAAATATTTGAGGTGATGAATATGCCAGTTATCCTGATCTCATTATTAGACACTGTACAGTTGTATTTTAATATAACACATGTATACCATAAAATATAGAATTATTATGTGTCAATAAAAATGAATTTGCAAGAATCCCTAATATGTAAGTCTGTGTTAATTACTTTTGCCATATTCTTCAAAAGCCTGGTTGCACTGTTTTCTCCAAATAACTGCAGATGTGTTGTAAAATTATAAGCTGAACCGCTATAAATAAGATACTTACTGCAAAAGTTGCAATTATGGTGAATGCAAACATTGGTTTTCAGTTTTTCTGCCCAAAGACAGTTAATTAAAAATATAAAAAGCATGTCTTAATTAATGAAAACACTATCATTTTCATACTTGTACAGCTTAAAAAACAGTTGCACCTAGATAGGAATCCTCTATCACATTTGTTTTTGATTCACTGAGAAAATGCAACATAACTACCAGAACTGATTTCTTAGTCACATTTAAGTAAAGGCTACACTGAGAAGCAGGTGGTTTAATGCTCTCTTCTAGAAATTCAGCAAATTAGAGAGAGAAGAAAAAAGCATGCCTAGGAGTTCTGATATTTTCACATCTATTTTCTTAGCAAGATGTCACAGGCACATAAGCATTTTTATCATCTTTAAGCACTCCAAGTGTACAAATTTCTATACCTAAGATTTCAAATCATTCTACTTTTCCAAAACCAGTTCAAATACAATTCAAACTTTTCAGGCTGTGATAACTATGGGTCTTAATCCCTTGGAGTTCTTACATCTTTATAATATCACTAGTCATGTTTTGCCTCATGAATAGACTCCTTAGGGCTGGTACTGTGGTGGAGAGGGTAAAGCTGCCCCGTGTGATGCTGCAGTGCCTGTCTGAGTTTGGGTTGCAGCCTCCTATCCAGCTCCCTGATAATGCACTTGGGGAAGCAGAAGATGGCCGAAGTGCTGCAGCCCTGCCTCCTGTGTGGGGAACCTGGATGCAGGTCCAGGCTGCTGGCTTTCACCTGGAAAAGCCCCA
Organism: Oryctolagus cuniculus; assembly: GCF_964237555.1. Lineage (NCBI taxonomy): Eukaryota > Metazoa > Chordata > Mammalia > Lagomorpha > Leporidae > Oryctolagus > Oryctolagus cuniculus. Next base: position 11,666,810 of record NC_091451.1, on the reverse strand, counting down.
GCCACACAGTGTGGCCATTCAGGGAGTGAACCCGTGGATCCAAGTTTCTTTCTCTCTGTCTCTCCCAATCTGTCACTCTGATTTCAAATCAATCAATTAATCAATCTTCAAAAAACAGATTTTTTTAAATGCTTGTATTTCCTATTTAGGTTGGGAACTTCTTGAATGCACAGATTTTACCTATAATGACATTGGCAAACTTTTTTTGTAAAGGGCCAAACAGTGGATATTTTTGCTTTGTAGGTTACATATGTCTCTGTCACATACTCTTCTTTCTAAAACAATCCTTTAAAAACATAGTATATGACAGGTCTGGTGTTGTGGTACAGCATCCCATATCAGAGTATCAGTTCGAGTCTGGAATGCTCCACTTCCAATCCAGCTTCCTGCTAATGTGCCTGGGAAGGCAGCAGATTACTGTACAAGTATTTGGGCCCTTGTCAGCCATATGAGATACTTGAGTGGAGTTTCTGGCTCCTCCTAGTTGTAGCCTGGCCCAGTCATGGCTGTTGTAGCCATTTAAAAAGTGAGCCAGCAGATCTCTTTGTCTGTTTTATCTGTCTTTTCTATCTCTCCCTCTGTGTGTTTCTCCTCAACCTCACCCTGTATCACTCAGCTTTTAGTATAAATAAGTGTTTAAAAAAAATGTAGCAGGGCCGGAACTGTAGTGTAGCAGGTAAAGCCACTGCCTGCATTGCCAGCATCCCATATGGGTACCGGTCCACTTCCCATCCAGCTCTCTGCTATGCCTGGGAAAGCAGTAGAAGATGGCCCAAGTCCTTGGGCCCCTGCACCCACGTGGGAGACCTGGAAGAAGCTCCTGGCTCCTGGCTTCAGATTGGCACCTCACCCTGAAGTGAGGAATATTCAGTAAATGCTTACTGAAAATATTTAGAAACATATATGCACATACAACTGAGTTTTTGTGTAGGAAAATTACTTATTAAGTTCCTAAAATACTATCAAATGCATAAATATTGTTCAGCTTAGTTATGTTCAGTGTCACTAGAACATTAAGAATAAAAACCCTGGGGCTGGTGCTATGGAGTAATAGATTAAGCCACTGCCTGCCCCACTGGCAACCCATATGGACGCTGGTTCATGTCAGAGCAGCTTCACTTCCAATCCAGTCCCGTGATAACGCACCTTGGAAAGCAGCAGAAAATAGCCTAAGTGCTTGGGCCCCTGCACCCATCTGGAAGATCCGGAAGAAGTTCCTGGCTCCTGGCTTTGGATTGGCCTAGCTCTGGCTGTTGTAGCCACTTGGGGAGTGAACCAACATATAGAAGATCTCTCTCTCTCTCTCTCTCTCTCTCTCTCCTTCTCTAACTCTGCCTTTCAAATAAAAAATAAAAAATAAATCTTTTTTAAAAAAAAGAATAGAAATCTTAAAACAGCCTTTTAATAGGATTATTTTAACCAACACAAATATGTGAAGGCAAAGTTCCATAATATTAAGTATATAAGACTTCACGATGGTTAATTCTAGGAGAATTTTGTTATAAACAATAAGGCTGTTGTATTTTTTCAAATATTTCCAAGGGTGTAATTTAAAACTGAAGTGGTAACAATGGCATACAAGTGACTGGACTATATAAAGCAGTGTCAAATATATTATCAGTTTGAATTCTCACAACAGCCTTAAAAGCTACATAGAACAGGAGTTTGAGGGAAATTATCCCAAGTCACACTTTCCACCTCAAAATCAATAACACTAACCCGTCTGTAGAGATGCTATCTTTCGTCCTGCTGTAAAGGCCCAGTTATGCTTCCAGTGAAGTGTTTAATTCTTTCAGTCGGGTTCTTCCTAGCTCCTCCCGAGCTCCTGAGGACCCACAGGAGAGTCCGCTCTCATTTTCACATGTAAAGGTATGGGTCGTCACACACTAGGTGGCAGCTTCCTGAAGAGCAGGGCCTGGCTCTTTTATCTTCACACAGATAGCATCTGGAGCCACCCAAGCTTTTCACTGAAGAACTAGAGCATTTCCCTATGATGGTAGTGATCCAGTTTTAAAAAGAAACTTTATAATTAAAAAAATTATAAACATATATGTGCCCATGATTTACATTTATACAGTACTTTTTGAAATTTATACCTTTTTTTAAAAAAAATTGTTTGAAAGGCAGAGTTAGAGAGAGAGAGAGAGAGAGAGAGAGAAAGGTCTTCCTACCGTTGGTTCACCCCCTAAATGGCCGCTAGGGCCTGTGTGCTGCGCCGATCCGAAGCCAGGAGCCAGGTGCTTCCTCCTGGTCTCCCATGCAGGTGCAGGGCCCAAGCTCTTGGGCCATCCTCCACTGCCTTCCCGGGCCACAGCAGAGAGAGTTGGACTGGAAAAGGAGCAACCAGGACAGAACCGGCGCTCCGATCGGGACTAGAACGTGGGATGCCGGCGCTGCAGGTGGAGGATTAGCCTAGTGAGCCGCGGTGCTGGTCAAAAGTTATACTTTTTTTAAAAACATAAAGTTAGACATAAAAATTTTGAACAAAAATTATAATAACCCTAATTGTATTTTATATCTTTTAGGAAAATCAATTTGAGTTATATATCATTATTTATAACTTATTGCTTCCAGGGAAAATAACTTGTATTAAATTTAATACCTGGAGCCGGCACTGTGGCGTAGTGGGTAAGGCTGCCGCCTGCAGTGCCGGCATCTCATGTGGGCGCCGGTTGGAGTCCCGGCTGTTTCTCTTCCAATTCAGCTCTCTGCTATGGCCTGGGAATGCAAAAGAAGATGGCCCAAGTGCTTCAGCCCCTGCACCCACATGGGAGACCCAGAGGAGGCTCCTGGCTCCTGGCTTCAGATCGGTGGAGCTCCAGCCATTGTAGCCAATTGGGGAGTGAACCAGACCCCTCTCTCTTTCTCTCTATCTCTCTCTGCCTCTGCCTCTCTGTAATTCTGCCTTTCAAACAAATAAATCTTTAAAAAATTTTAATAGCTACTTAAATTAGTAGATTCAACTTTAACTGAACCAAAAAGAGTACCTCTTAATCCTTTTTAATATTGCCAAGAATAATTTTATTCCCTGTATTATGGAAAGCCAAATGGGAGAAAGAAGTCTGATTCCAATATACCATCAATGGCTGCTTATGATTCTGTAATCTGTTTTGATTTACTGCTAAAGGCAATGAAAATATATGAGGGGGAAAGTCGATTGTTTAAATTTAAAAAAATCTATCTACAAATTTCTAAAAACACCTTATATATTAACCATTATAGAGTTTTCTTACTGAGCATCCTCCTTTTGTATGGGAAAAAAAAGGTATGTAAAATACCACCAGCCATCTGGTACTAGTATTATTTCCTATTCTACAGAATTAGCTAGAGTATATAAATCTGAGGAAGAGAGGTAAGGAGATTACAGATTCATGTCACATCCAGAGTCTAGCACGAGAAACCACCCTAATGGGACAGGAGGCATTCTCAACTTTCTTTAGTATATCAACAATTCTCTTGTTTGTAGAATCACTCTAAACTTTAATGAGATCTACATGCTTTAAACAAATCAACTCTGTTACCAAATGCTACCTGAGGACTGCATTCTTTCTTTTATGTACTTTGATGCTTGAATTGAAAGGCAAATGTGACTGAGCCTCAAAGACTCACATAGGTGTTCATGAGGACAACACTAAAATCCAAACATTTAAAAATGATTGATGCATGGGACGGGAGGGAGGGAGGGAGGGAGGCAAGGAGGAGAGGCAGGAAAAGGGGAGGGAGGGGGTCAGGAGACTACTGGCTGATATTCGGGGGAAATCGCCTTCGAGAATCCTCTAGATAGTTCCACCAGAATGTTTAAAACATGACTTGTTTGTGATAACTTAATTTAAAGAAAATCTTTAAGGAATATACTTATAACATTGAAGCTTTATCAATATTCCCCAAACACTGATAATTCTGAGCGTTATCAAGGTTGTGTGGACATGCTACAGGAAATAAGAGGACCTAGATTCTGTTTCTAACTCTAGGAACCTTGGATGGGCTCTACATAGACATTAGGGGGTTTTTCAAAAACTTTTCCAATTTAATTATTTCTATTCCACAGTGAATTTGATGCTAGTTATATACTATTTCTTCCTCAATCACATCTAAAAAAGGCAAAATATATTCCTAAAAAGATTCATTCTTAGCAATAAATTATTTTTTCTAAAATAAAATCTACAATTTAATAAAAGTGCCTCCTGTAGCTTGAAGGGTAATGTTTTGAGATTTGGAAAGGGATGTGAGAAAGGTAGGTTTTCTTTCTTTTATTGCATTTAATGTGCTCTGATTACACGTCTGGCATTGTGTGAATAAACCAGAAGACATAGTTTTTGCTGCCATTTGAAGTCTCACTTTCAAGATAAGATAAACACTTAAAATATCAGGTACAAAGTGGTGCTTTTTAAAGTTTTCCATCAAAATGCTTCCAATAGCAGAGGGAGGTAAAGTCATACTACTGAGAATATGAAGCCTGGCCTAAATCAATGGGCTGAAGTTTGATGTTTTACCAACTTTTTGTTTTATGATATTATATACATTGCTTTATTGCTTGAAAATGATTTAGCTTACCTACCAGTAATCCAAATGAACTGTCTAGGAAATGTACCATGTCTATCCTAGAAGTTTACAAACTTGTGATTCATTTTTCCAAGGCTTGCTAAAACTCAACTGAGATAAACATGGAAATAAACATCTATGGTTATGCGCAAGAAAGTAGGCTCACTAGGATCAAGGCTGTACATTGTGGACAGAATTTCAGTGTTTCTCTAACTATAAATCAGATACCACTGACATCTTTATATCTCTTTAAATGAGAGCTGAAAATAAAGGAAATGTCATAGTGAAAAGCAGTTTCAGTTCTTCTGAGCCATGCACAGATTCTAAATGGTATTTTAAGTTCTTGAAACAAAGATCTTTCTTCTTTTCTATGGACTATATATAGGAAAACAAATTTTATAGAGGTTATTGGAGCAATGATATTTGCTTATGTTTAGATTCTCAAAGGAGTGCAGAATAAGGCAGAGAAACCTATAAGAAGTGTGGAGTAGGGATAGCTAGCTTTTCAAGTTCTTATGGTACCAATTCACTCACCAAATCTCTCTGTATCATCCCTTCTTCCCCAATCAGCGACAGTTTCAAATTATTAATTATAGTGAGCCAATGCTATAGGTAGGAGTATGTCTTCTATCTCAGGTGTACTGGAATAAAAAAAGTACTATAAACTGCTAGGGGCTTAAAGTTGCTGCACAGACTGGTCAGAATTCTACGACTGGTCCAGAATCTTATTACGGTTAAATAGTAGATTTATTCAGCACAGATATATTCTAGTGTCAGGAAGCTCTGTAGAAATTAATTTTACTCTCCAGATCTCTTTTAATTTTTCCATTTTACTTCATAATTTTAAAGGGAAAACTATATTTACATTCACAAATATCTTACAAAGGCTTAAGTTGCATCTCAGAGTAGAAGCATTTTCACTGCTGTTTCACGTTATAATCTAATAATATATTCAAATAGAATATTTGTGTTTTATATTTTGAGGACAAACATACAATGAAAATAAGCTACATGTAAAAATCCTCTTAATACCTTGTCTGGCTCAGAGTCATTTTCCCTTGTTATTATAGTCCTAAATAGGTAGACAGGGAGCTAGATACTGAGTAACATTATCTAAACAGAGAAATCCAGCATAAGATACCTAAAATATTATATACATGCATTTCAAGTTTATTAATCTAATCATCAGAGGCTGAAAACATTGCTATAAAAATACTACATAGAAGCATATCTTTAGCCTATACTAACAGGAGCTTCCTCTGGGTCTCCCACATGGGAGGCAGGGGCCCAGGCATTTGGGCCATCTTCCGTTGCTTTCCCAGGCCATTAGTAGAGGGCTGGATCAGAAATGGAGCAGCCAGGACATGAACCAATACCCATATGGAATGCCAGTGTCACATGCAGCAGCTCAACTGGCTATGCCACAACAACGACCCCAGAATAGTTATTGGTTTAAGTATTTATTTATTTGAAAGGTAGAATGACATTGAGAGAGACAGAGACAGAGAGAGAGAGAGAGAAAGGGGAGGGGTGGGGAGGGGAGAGGGGGAGAGAGAGAGAGAGAGAGAGAATCTTCCATCTACTAGTTCATGCTCCATCTTCCTGCAACAGCTGGTGCTGGGCCAGTCTGAAGCCAGGAGCCAGTAACTTCTTCTAGATCCCCATGTGGATGGCAAAGGCTTAAGTACTTGAGCCATCAAAGCTTCTTTTCCAGGCACATTATCAGGAAGCTTGATTGGAAGCAGAGTAGCTGGGATTCAAACGAACCCTCCAATGTGGGAGGTGGGCATCCCAAGCAGTAGTTTAATCTGCTGTGTCACAATGATGCCTCTGGTCAGAATATTTAGATGACTCAAGCAAACATAAAAGTAATTTTGTAAGGGTTAAAAATACCAATTTCACAGGAAAGATTTAACTTGCGTTCTACTTGCTAAAATTTTTTCTTCTGACCTGAGTAAGATACTGAATAGCATGAAGAGGCAGCTGGAAGCAGTTTGGTTTCTATAATTTTGCCCACTCTGAACCAAAAAAACGAAGATTCTTGATTCTTGTATTAATACATGTCAGTATTGATAAGAAAATCTCACAAGACAGAAAGCTGATGACACTTGCTCTTAAGACAGCAGCTAGTCTCTTAGTATTCAGACACTACAACAAAATACTTCTGCCTCTCCTGAAGGCTCCACACTCCCTGGCCTCTCTTTTCACTTGTCTTTCTCACTGACAAAATTCTTCCATTACATTGTTACCTGGCTTTCTCCTGCTCATACCTAATATATTTCATATTAAAAATCACAGGACAGGCATTGTGGTACAGTAGGTTAAGCATCCCCTATACTGGAGTGTTTGTTAGAGGCCCAGCTAATCTGCTCCTGACCTAACTTCCTGCTAAAACACACCAGGAGGCAGCAGATGATGGCTCAACTGTTTGGACCCCTGACACTCACATGGGAGATCTGCAGGGGGCTCTGGATTCCTGGCTTCAGCCTGGCCATTTCCTGGCTATCGTGGGCATCTGGGGAGTGAAACAGCAAATGGAAGATCTAGATCTCTTTTTGTGACTCTGCCTTCCAAGTAGATGAAAAGAAACATTTTAAAAAATCACTTCTTCCAAAAGAGCCCAAGTAAGTGTTAGAGACCTGCTTCAGAGTACTCTCAACTTACCCATACCACATTATCACAATATATTTTAATTGCTCATTCAGTTGACTGATAATTATTCAAAACTGGAAGCTACCTGGAAAGTTTGGAAAAATCTACGTGATAGGACAAGGAAGCAGGATAGATATATTATTTTATGTAGTTCTTAGATGTTCCAGGCAATTTCTATCCCTCTAATCATTCTTCTTCTAGGTAAAGTAGTTCGGCACGCATTTATTGGGCAGGACAGTCTAAGTAGACAGAAGTAAACGTGTTAACCAGAGTTCTGTCGTTTGTAAGCTCTATGGCCCGGGATAAATCACTTAGCTTGTATTAGGCCTTAGGTTCCAGATGACTAAAAGAAAGATGATTCCTATATACTGTTTAATTGGAATATTAAGAAATTCTGAAATTCTGAATGAAATTCAAGCCATTTTAAAAATCCTTCAATCCCTGTAGTGGGTGGTTGCCACTATTGACTACATAATGTACAGGAAGTATTAAAAATCAAACAAACCAAGTAATTATTTACAGTATATAGTAAGGGCCAACCTCTATGTATACTAAATCTGATAACTCTAATGAAGCTGACTTTTCACTTTTCTATTAACTGCCTATCACCCAAAAAGTTCTCTCTTCCTAGAAACAATGAAACATAGCAACCTGTCTTGCTCTGGCTATCCATTTCCACAATCAAAGAAGTTTAAACTTAATTAAATAAATGAAAGAAAAAATGTTAGCCATAGTGAACCAGACAGAATTGCTTTTCCTGATAGACAAACTGACAGTCTCCCTATCATTTTATAACTAGTGTGTTGGCATTAGTGTTAAACTACAGGCCAAATAAGTAAGAGATGCAACCTCAAAACTAAAGATCAGCTAGGTTATAGGGTAAGGTTCACTTGAAAATATGAAATGAGTTACAAAAAAAAAATATGTTCACATGGCATTTCAATCACCATTATAGAAGACAAAAATCAAATTATAAGACAATAATTTCAATCAATATAGAACCACTTACAGAGCAACTCTAAATATGTTATAGAAATTACCTAATTACTTTTCTTAACACTTTTGTGAGCAGTCAGGTTATTACATACTTTTTTCCAAAGGAAGAAAAATAAACAAAGGAATTAGAGCCTTGCCATTTTATCAATGCCATACCTCCTTACTCTACCTGTAGTGTTATAACTTACAAAAGAGTGCTCAGTCCCATGATAAGTAATATTAACTTAAATGTCTCAGCTTTTGAAAAAAGTTTGGTTTTCCACAAGATGAATGCAGACAGTGTACTATCTCACTTAGCATTTATCCTAACCACTTAGCTCAGCATTTGCCTTGGGGTAGGCACTCATACATTTTGTTCAATGAAGAAAAGCTATTAATAGTAGTTAGCAGTTTTACTGGCGCTCATATATTAGGTACTGTACAAAGTGTATTATATATTTTATTTCATTCAATCTTCCCAACAATTCAATGAGGTAAATAACTTATTACTCCTAATTTTATTGATAAGGAAATTAAGGCCTAGGTTAAGTAACTTCCTTAAGAATTCAAAATGATACAGGCAGGATGTTAACCAAAATAGTTCAACTATCAATGCAGAAGGAAGAGCACCACATTAGTAGTAAGAAATATTATATTCTAGTTCCTCTATCACTACTTCCTTGGAGAGAAGGGAAATTTCTTATTCGAAGTGCCCTTCTGACACTTGGCACAGTATCTTAAGTCATGTAATTCTTCATCAAATGTTTTTTGAATAAAATTAAAATCATATAAGTAAATTAAGCTTTATTATCTTGAAATATAAAATAAAAATAAAGTAACTTGCACAATCGACTTCAGTGGTTTTCAAAGTGTGGTCCCTAGACCTGGGAATTTTATCAGAAATGCAAATTATGAGAGCCTACCTCCTATCTTCTAAATCATAAACTGGTGTTTTAAAAAAGTTTTCATGTAATTCTCATGCATGGGAACATTGGAGAACCACTGGTTTAGTTTATGTGATAATTCTGATGACCAAATGAGTTCAACAACATGAAAGGAGCCTAAAAAGTGAAAGGTCTGTATTATCATCATCACCACTTCAAAAACCTAAGTGATTTTGCTAAAACCCAGATAAAAATGAACATTATAATTGAAATAGATCATAAAATACTTTTAAAATGGAACACTGTGGTTCCAGATTTTCTCTGGATAATGTATAGCATTTATGGATCCAGAGATAAAGCTGACTATGATCCATAAAATGCTACCTAGAAATCTGGTAACTGGATTACACAGTGGTCAACCCAGAGATCTGACATACCACACAGGCTCCTTACCTGACCAATGTCCTGTGGAGATGCCAGATCTGTCTGTACATGTCTCACTTACAGGTCTAAACACAGTCTCCCATCCACCAGTGGCATAGCGCCAATTCTGAGACTCTAAGATGAGTGTTCGTTGGGTGCCATATGCAATCATGAAGCAGTAGACCACATGATGGAGTTGGCAGCCATAGCCACAGCCTTTGTTGATATTACATACAAGCTTCTTGGCTTTGCTGCAGTCCTTGGGATTCTGCCAGGGAGAAAAAGATGAAGATAAGGTATACAGAGGGGTCAACATGTCTTTGTTGGTGATAAGCATATAATCATCATATAATAGGGGTGAAAATTTAGTGTAGCAGTTAAAGCTCTTTAGGGGAGATCCACACTCCATACAGGAGCGCCAGGTTCAAGGCAATACTTTGAATCCTGACCCCAGATTCCTGCTAATGTACATCCTGGGAGTCAGCATGCAACAGTTCAAGTAGATGAGTCCTTGCCACACATATGGGAGACTTGGATTGAGTTCCTGGCCTGATCTCTGATTCTGCAGGCAATTGCAGAGTAAATTAGTAGATGACAACTCCTTCTGTCTCTTTCAAAAATACATACATACATACATACATAAATAATTTAACAAGCCAGAACTGATCTAGTATATTTCTTCTTATTGCAAAGAATCCAGACTAAAGGATTAAATTTCAAAGAATCCAGTGAAATCCAATGAAAATGTTATGTGCATATTTAGAAAGCAGTGGCAATGGAAGAACAATAAAGTTAGAAATACCACCAAACAAATGGGAAATTAAGCAGTTACATCACAAAAAATTCATTCACTTCTATCACTCAGAACACGCAAATCTGATTACCTCTGCACAAAGTTGCCAACATTGAGATCTTTATGAGACAAGTAAACAGTTCATTTATTCCAACAATCTGAAATTACTTTCGTGATATGACTCAAATAATCTTAAAAAAACCCTGTAATTTATCCATTAATTTAATCTACCTTCAGAGTTCTACATGTTACCAAAAAAAACCCTACTTTTTTAAAAATTATAAACTAAAAATGATTGAGACCTGAATTCAACCAACTACACAGAGATTTTCTTTCTTTACTTGCCTTGACCTGCAATTTTCATGCTTATTCTTAATTAGGAGATTCATTTTCCTAATTGTATACTTGGCCAAAAACAGTAGAAGGTTAGCAAATACATAAAACTCCTTTTTTTCCATTTTAAAGTTTGTTATGTGCTAATACACTGTTACTATATAGCCTTAGGTGTCTTAGTTACTTATAGAATAATCTATCTTGGCCGGTGCCATGGCACACTTGGTTAATCCTCTGCCTTGGGCGCCAGCATCCCATATGGGCGCCGGGTTCTAGTCCATGTTGCTCCTCTTCCAGTCCAGCTCTCTGCTGTGGCCCAGGAAGGCAGTGGAGGATGGCCCAAGATTTGGTCAAGACTACCTCCACAATCAAGTACTAGAGCTGTGAGTTATGTTCACTTCAGACTACTGACTCATGGCAGACTCTTGAAGCAATATGTATTGCTTCTCTTGTTGCTATGTTCACAAAAGATCTGAGAGGAACAAGGGAAGTATACGTGATGTGGGAAATGGGAGACCTACATCATTTAATTTCTGTCCATTAACATGAGGATTCTGGGAGAAAACAACATTTTCAAACTTATCAACAGCTCTGTTATTAACTCAAAAGTTACAAAGACAGCAGATAGGTAACTTGGTATTTGTCAGATTTTTCATGATTTTTGAGAAACACAGCATTTTAAATATCTCAAATTCACAGGAATGAAAAAGAAAATGCTCATATTTACTCAACAAACTCTTCTGAAGCCAGTGCTGTGGTGCAGCAGGTTAATGCCCTGGCCTGAAGCACCGGCATCTCATATGGGCGCTGGTTTGAGACTCAGCTGCTCACTTCCAATCCAGCCCTCTGCTATGGCCTGGGAAAGCAGTAGAAGATGGCCCAAGTCCTTGGGCCCCTGCACCTGCGTGGGAGACCAGGAAGAAGCTCCTGGCTCCTGGCTTTGGATCAGCACAGCTCCAGCCGTTGTGGCCAATTGGGGAGTGAACCAGTGAATGGAATACCTCTCTCTCTCTCTCTCTCTCTCTCTCTCTCTCTCTCTCTCCTCTCTCTGTGTAACTCTTTCAAATAAATCTAAACAACAACAACAACAACAACAAAACCAAACCCTTCCTTCTAGAAAAGTGTTTAGATAAAATGGAATATTGCAAAGACAGTTCATAGAGTTCTTATATACCCCATACCCAGTTTCTCATATCATTATATCTTATTTTGTTTTTTGTTTGTTTTTGTTTTTGTTTTTTGAGGAAAAAGGAGTGACAGAACATAACTGAAATATCTGACCTTCAGTTTGGAAGTTACAAATTTCTTTTTTTTGAAAAGATTTATTTATTTATTTGAAAGTCAAGAGTTACACAGAGAGAGGAGAGGCAGAGAGAGAGAGAGAGAGAGAGAGAGGTCTTACATCCAATGGTTCACTCCCCAATTGGCCGCCAACGGCCAGAGCCAGCACGATCCAAAGCCAGGAGCCAGGATCTTCTCCTGGGTCTCCCACGTGGGTGCAGGGGCCCAAGGACTTGGGCCAACTTCTACTGCTTTCCTGGGCCATAACAGAGAGCTGGATCAGAAGTGGAGCAGCTGAGACTCGAACTGGCGTGCATATGGAATGCTGGCTCTTCAGGCCAGGGCGTTAACTCACTGCACCACAGTGTTGGTCCCCAGATTTCTAATTTAAAAGAAGAATCACATGTGTATTTTTTCTAAAAATTTATGTATTTTCATCTGCTTAAAAGAGCAAGAAAGAGAAGGGGGGGAGAGAGATCTTTCTGCTAGTTCATTCCACAAATTCTTGCAACAGCCAGGATTAGGCCAGGCTGAAGCCAGGAACCTGCAACTCCATTCAGGTCTCCCAAGTGGGTAGCAGTAACGCAATCACTGGGCCACACCTGCTGCTTCCTGTTACCAGAAAGCTAGATCAGAAGTGGAGTTGCCGGGACTTGAGCCAGCATTTTGATTGGGATGTGGTCAGCCCAAGTGGTACTTAACCCACTGTACCATAATGCCTATCCCCAAGTCTCTATTTAAGAAAAGTACATCTACTGTGTGTGTTAAGAGAAGAGTTTAAATTAGAACCCAATGTGTTAAACTAATGAGCTGATACCTAAGAGAAAGGAATGGGCGATTGATGAAAGAGCCTTAAATAGTGAGGCTTAGTGTATCTCCAGTCAAGCTAAAAAGAAGATATTAATACTTTGTTATGTCATAGGTAACAGACAAAAAAAGAAAAAAAATCTATTCTACTTGGTTCTGAAATGGGAAAGGTTTTACAACTATAAGGCCATCAGAGGAAGATTGTGGCCAGTTGGGGTGGGGAGTGAACCAGTGGATGGAAGACCTCTTTCTCTCTGTGTAACTCTTTCAAATAAATAAATAAAATTTTTTTTTAAAGGAAACAGAGCCACAGTGTGGTATTCCTCAAATTTCTTACCAAATAGTCTTTGTCACTTACTATCAATCCTGATTTTATATAAGCAGTATCCAGGGAATGTCTGCAAAAGGCTTGAAAGTGTGTTACATCCATGAGCTTGAATACATAGAATGACTTCATTATTAAAAGGAGCTTTACTCTAATCATGCTAACACTTCAACAGGTTAGTTATTTCTGATGATGAAATCTACTTTTAATTGCTTCTGGTATGCCTAATATTCTCTCCTATACATATATCTATTAGTTATACAAGAATGAAGGCATATTGTTCTTTTTCATTTCAATTTTTATCAATCATTCCCTTACTCTTTTTTTATATTCCCTCTACTCAACACACACACACACACACACACACACACACAATATGATATATTCTAGCATAAGGAAGCTCATTTAAAGACTGAAAATATCTCCCATGAATCCCCTGTTCTAAAAGGGAGAGGGTCTCATTCACTTCTCCCTCCTTCTGCCTGAGGGTCACTCACTGAACAAGTTCAGGTAAGCTTTTGTTGAAAAATATTCATTAAACACTTGATATATACAATGAATCTTGGAAGATGACATTCAACAAGAACAAGAAGCCATATGCAAAAATAACTATAGTAGTAGACAATATAAAAGTTCTAAGACTGGATAAATGAGGAATAGAAGAGGGAAAATCATTTTCAGCTGAGCTGAAAGGGTTAAAAAAACTGTGGTTAGGCGGAGAAGATGGCAGAATAGGGAGGGAGCACACTGATAGTCCGGGAAAAGATAATTCAATAAAAGTGGAGATTCTGTAGTTTTGGGGAAAAGTTAGGGGAAAAAACTGCAAAGGAAACTCTTCCAGAATGAGTGGGACACCATGGACCTGCGAGGAGGACACAGGCGTCCATGGCACAGTACCCCAGCCAACGAGTCTACACACCAGTGCTGGAAAGGGAGGTGAGACAAGGCAGCCGCCACTGCCCCCCTCCCTGGGGATGGACAGGTGAGACACGCACGACTGAGTGTGGGGAAGGAAATCGAAATCAAAACAAAGTGAATAGCGCCTGTGGGAAGAGGGCGCAATCCAGGGGGATGAACTGAGGGACTGAACACGCCAGGATCCTTTGGTGTCTCTGCCCTCCCCCCAATCAGAGCTGCAGTGGGAGGGAAGCAGCCATCTTGTTTGTTTACATTCAGGCGTAAAGGAGAATGGCCTCTGCTTTTGCCATTGGGGTGAACAAAGCAACAGGGAAACCAGCCCCAAGGGGCGGAGCTTGGCACCTCGAAGCCCAGACACCAGCCCACTCAAGTTACAAAAAAAAATAATAATAAAAAACAAACAAATAAATAAACTCTAGAAGGTAGAGCTGCCTGCTTACACTGGTTATTGGTACAGACCCACAGCAGCCCATAGCAGAGGGAAATCAACCTGAAAATAAAGCCAAAAAGAAATGCCAAAGAACAAAGGAAAAATCCAGAATAAGAATATAGAAGAACCTATGAACTCGCCAATGGAGCAGGCTAAACCATCCATAATAGAGGTTGAAGAAGAAGAATTTGAAAACTGTCGCTCCCCCTCTTCGTGGAGGAACGACACAGGACCCTGCGCTGTTCTTTCGTCTGCTCGGCCCTCCCCGGGTTTGCTGCTGGTTCTCCAAGGGTTGGCTACTATCCCTTCCACCTCCGTGGAAGGGCAGTTCCCCCTGGCCGCATTCCCCACTTCCGCAGGGGAGCGGCACACCGCCGGCCGGCTTTCTCGGGGGCTGCACAGGTGTTCTTTCAGATAGATGTTCCCCTTAGATGTTCCTGGTGCATGCCGTCTCTCTCCTCCTTTATAGTCCTCCTCTGCCAACGAGTACGCTGCTCTCCTCCAATCAGGAGCAAGTCCTACAGTTTATCGGCTGAACTGGAGGCAGCTGTGCAGAAGCTGTTTTCTTCTCTCCCAGCGCCATATTGTGGGAGAGCAGATGCATAGAATAAGTCTTAATTCCAGTAACTCAGTCTAGTCCGGATTGCTTCCCACAGAAAACATGCCAGAAAAAGAATTCAAAAAATTAATAATCAGACTACTTAGAAATAATGAGAAACAGTTTCAAGATCTGAACGAAAAGCAAGCCCAAGGATTAGAGATCCTAAAGAGAAGCCAGACTGAAATATTGGAAATGAAAAACTCAATTGACCTTATAAAAAAAAACCCGTGGAATCCCTCAGAAATCAAACAGATGAAATACAAGGGTGAATATCAGAATTCGAAGACAAGCTTCCAGAAATAATACAGTCAGTTCAGACACAGGAAGAAGAAATTAGAAAATTAAAAAATACGTTTGGGCTGGTGCCATGGCTCAATAGGCTAATCCTCCACCTAGCACACCAGGTTCTAGTCCCGGTCGGGGCGCTGGATTCTTTCCCGGTTGCCCCTCTTCCAGGCCAGCTCTTTGCTGTGGCCAGGGAAGGCAGTGGAGGATGGCCCAAGTCCTTGGGCCCTGCACCCCATGGGAGACCAGGAGAAGTACCTGGCTCCTGCTTTTGGATCAGCGCGGTGCGCTGGCCACAGCGTGCCAGCCGTGGTGGCGACTAGAGGGTGAACCAACAGCAAAGGAAGACCTTTCTCTCTGTCTCTCTCACTATCCACTCTGCCTGTCAAAAAAAAAAAAAAAAAAAATACGGTTGGAGACCTACAAGATTCAATCAAGCATTGTAATGTTAGGATAACAGGCATCCGTGAGGGTGTGGAAAGAGAATGGATTGGAAGGTGTTTTCAATGAAATATCAGAAAACTTCCTATAGAGGCAAATAGTTAATAACAAGCCAATTCAACAAATAGCCAGGGGCCCCAACAGGTAAGACCAGAAGAGAAATTCACCACGACACATTGTGGCAACACTCAGCTCAGTGAAACACAAAGAACAAATCCTAAAATGTGCCAGAGAGAAACAACAAATCACATTCAGGGGTAAGTTAATCAGACTCACCCCAGATGTCTCATCGCAAATACTACAGGCAAGGAGACAATGGCATGATATATTCCAAGTTTCAGAAGACAAACAATGCCAACCTAGAATACTATACATTCATTTATGAATGAAGGGGAAATAAAGATCTTCCCTGACAAACAGAAACTGAAAGAATTTGTATCCTCACATCCAACACTACAATACTGGCTCAAAGACGTGCTGCACACAGAAATACAAAAACAAGAACCTCACTACAAAAAAAAGCGAATCGTAGAATAAGCTATAAAGAAATTTCAAAATACATAAATAGCTTGTTTCAGGAAACATGACTGGGAAAAGACAGTACTTAACAGTAGTCACACTGAATGTGAATGGCCTTAACTCTACTACCAAGAGGCACAGACTAGCTGATTTAATCAAAAAAGAGAATCCATCTATATGCTGCCTTCAGGAAACACACCTTATTAGCAAAGATGCACGCAGACTAAAAGTGAAAGGATGGGAAAAGATACTCCAAGCTAACAGAAATCAAAAAAGAGCTGGTGTGGCCATCCTAATATCAGACAAAATAGACTTTAACAAAGAAGGGCATTATATAATGATTAAAGAATCTATCCAACAGGAAGACATTACTATTATAAATGTATATGCACCTAATTACAGGGCGCCTGGTTACTTGAAAGAATTGCTAAAGGACTTAAAGGGAGATATAGATTCAAATACAATAATAACAGGGGATTTCAACACCCCACTCTCACCAATGGACAGATCAACCAGACAGAAAATCAACAAGGAAACAACAGAGCTCATTGATGCTATAGACCAAATAGACCTAGTAGATATCTTCAGAACCTTCCACCCCACAGCCACAGAGTTCACATATTTCTCCCCAGTACATGGAACGTACTCTAGAATTGACCATATTGCTAGGCCATAAAGGGAGCCTCAACAAATTCAAAAACACTGAAACTATTCCATGCATCTTCTCAGACCATAGCGCAGTGAAGCTTGAAATCAACAACCCAAGAATCTCTACACCATATGCAAACACATGGAGAATGGACAACATGAACCTAAATGAACAGTGGGTCATCAAAGAAATCAAAAGAGAAATCAAAAGATTTCTAGAAACAAATGAAAATGATAACTCAACCTATCAAAACCTGTGGGATACAACAAAAGCAGTGCTAAGAGCAAAGTTTATAGCAATTGGTGCCTACATCAAGAAATTGGAAAGGAACCAAACAAATGACCTCTCCACGCACCTCATGGATTTAGAAAAACAGCAGCAAATCAAGCCAAAACCCAGAAGAAGGAAAGCAATACTAAAGGTTAGAGAATAAATAAACAGAATTGAAACAAACAAACAAAAAGTACAAAAGATCAACGAAACCAAGAGCTGGTTCTTTGAAAAAATAAACAAAATAGACACACCACTGGCCCAACTTACCAAAAAAAGGAGAGAGAAGACCCAAATCCATAAAATCAAAGATAGTAATGGAAACGTAACAACAGACACAACAAAAATAAAAAGGATCATCAGAAACCACTACAAAGAGATGTATGCTAACAAATTGAGAAACCTGGAAGAAATGGATAGATTCCTAGACACATACAACCTTCCTAAACTGAGCCATTAAGATACAGAAAACCTAAACAGACCGATAACCATGAAAGAAATTGAATCAGTAATAAACGCATTACCGAAAAAGAAAAGCCCAGGACCGGCTGGCTTCACCACTGAATTCTACCAGACATTTAAAGAACTACTAACTCCAGTTCTCCTCAAATTATTCAAAACAACTGAAAGGGAGGGAATCCTCCCAAATTCTTTCTATGAAGCCAATATCACCTTAATTCCTACGCCTCGAAAAGACACAACAGAGATAGAAAACTACAGACCTATCTCCCTGATGAACATGGATGCAAAAATACTCAACAAAATTCTGGCAAGCCAAATCCAACTGCACATCAGAAAGATCATTCACCCAGACCAAGTGGGATTTATCCCTGGTATGCAGGGATGGTTCAATATTCAAAAGTCAATCAATGTGATATATCACATTAACAAACTGAGAAACAAAAATCATATGATTATATCAATAGATGCAGAGAAAGCATTTGACAAAATACAACACCCTTTCATGATGAAAACTCTAAGCAAATTGGGGTTACAAGGAACATTCCTCAACACAATTAAGACAATTTATGATAAACCAATGGCCAGCATCATATTGAATGGGGAAAAATTGGAGGCATTTCCATTGAAAACGGGCACCAGACAGGGATGCCCACTCTCACCACTGCTATTCTATATAGTCCTAGAAGTGTTGGCCAGAGCCATCAGGCAAGAAAAAGAAATTAAAGGGATACAAATGGGAAAGGAGGAAGTTAAACTATCCCTAATTGCAGATGACATGATCCTTTATATAGGGAATCAAATAAATTCCTAAAAGAGACTATTGGAACTCATAAAAGAGTTTGGTAAAGTAGCAGGATACAAAGTCAACGCTCAGAAATCAACAGCTTTTGTGTACACAGACAACGCTGTGGCCGAGGAAGAACTTCTAAGATCAATCCCATCCACAATAGCCACAAAAACAATCAAGTACCTTGGGCTAAATTTAACTAAGGATGTCAAAGACCTCTATGATGAAAATTACAAAACACTAAAGAAAGAAATTGAGGAAGACACAAAAAAAATGGAAAAATCTTCCATGCTCATGGATTGGAAGAATTGATATCATCAAAATGTCTATTCTCCCAAAAGCAATTTACAAGTTCAATGCAGTACCAATCAAAATACCAAAGTCATTCTTCTCAGATCTGGAAAAAATGATGGTGAAATTCATATGGAGAAACAGGAGACCCAGAATAGCTAAAACAATCCTTTACAATAAAAACAACGCTGGAGGCATCACAATTCAAGACTTCAAGACATTCTATAGGGCAGTTATAATCAAAATATCCTGGTACTGGTACAAAAACAGATGGATAGACCAATGGAACAAAATAGAAACACCGGAGTTCAATCCAAACATCTATAACCAACTCATATTCAACAAAGGACCTAAAACCAACCCCTGGAACAAGGACAGCCTCTTCAACAAATGGTGCTGGGAAAACTGTATGTCCACATGCAGAAGCAGGAAGCAAGACCCCTACCTTACAACTAATATAAAAATCCACTCAACATGGATCAAAGAGCTAGAGATACGCCACAATACCATGAAACTAATTGAGAGCATAGGGGAAACCCTTCAAGACATTGGAACAGGTGAAGAATTCCTGGAGAAGACCCCAGAGGCACAAGTAATCAAAGATAAAATAAACAAATGGGATTACCTCAAATTGGAAAGTTTCTTTACAGCAAAAGAAACAGTCAGGAAAGTAAAGAGGCAACCAACAGAATGGGAGATGTTATTCACAAACTACACAACTGATAAAGGATTAACAACTAGAATCTATAAAATGATCAAGAAACACCACAGAAACAAAACAAACAACCCAATAAAAAGATGGGCCAAGGACCTTAACAGACATTTTTCAAAAGAGGAAATCCAAACGGCCAACAGACACATGAAAAAATGCTCAGGATTCCTAGCCATTATGGAAATATAAATCAAAACCACAATGAGGTTTCACCTCACTCCAGTTAGAATGGCTCACATACAGAAATCAACTAACAACAGATGCTGGTGAGGATGTGGGGAAAAAGGGACACTAACCCACTGTTGGTGGGAATGCAAACTGGTAAAGCCACTGTGGAAGACAGTTTGGAGATTCCTCAGAAACCTGAGGACCCTACCATAGGACCCAGCCATCCCACTCCTTGGAATTTACACAAATGGAATTAAATGGGGAAAAAAAAGAGCTGTTTGCATCTCAATGTTTGTTGCAGCAGCTCAATTCACAATAGCTAAGACATGGAATCAACCTAAATGCCCATCAACGGATGACTGGATAAAGAAATTATGGAATACGTACTCTATGGAATACTATACAACAGCAAAAACAATGAAATCCGGTCATTTGCATCAAAATGGAGGAATCTGGAAAATATCATACTGAGTGAAATAAGCCAGTCCAAAAGGGACAAATACCATAAAAGTTCTCCCTGATTGATGACAACTAACCAAGCACCTAAAAGGAAACCCGTTGAAGTGAAATGAACACTATGAGAAACAATGACATGATCAGCCCTGTCAACAGCCCTTGACTGTTGAGGAACAACTTACTATTTTATTCCTTTTAGTATTTTTTGTTGTTGCTCTTTTTGTTCTATTTAATACCACTGGTTGAATATTGTAATTAATACACAATTATTCTTAGGTGTTTAAAATTAACAGAAAAGTGATCTCTGTTAAATATAAGAGTGGGAATAAGAGGAGGAGATATACAGGTTGGCACATGCTCACTTGGACTTACCTCCAATGGTAGAGCTAGAAATATGCCAGGGGATTCCAATTCAGTCTTATCAAGGAGGCATGTACCAAATGCCATCTCACTTGTTAAAGTGATAAGTTTAAGGACATAATTGATCAAAAAGATAGGGTAAGTGTCGAAGAGATTTCACAAATAAGACCAGTGTCTGCAAATAATGAAGGATAGAACTAAAAGGGAGAGAATGATCCTGCTGGGGAAGCGGGACACACAGCAGACTCACAGAATGGCAAAGGCCCTAAACAGCACTCTGGCCTCAGAATCAACCCTTGGGGCATTCAGATCTGGCTAAAAGGCCCATGAGAGTCTCAGAGACATGGAAAGCCAAGCCACTGTGGCAAAAACAACCTGAATTAAAGATCTTGGTGAACAAGACCCCAGCAGAAAGAATGGGCCAACAAAGAAGGAGGCACCTTTCTCTGAAGGGAGGAAGGAACCTCCACTGTGATATGGCCTTGACTAAACAAGTTCAGAGTTGGTGAACTCAAGGGGCTTCCACAGCCTCGACAGCTCATGACAAGAGCCTCGGGTGATCACTGACATCATAAATAAGAGTGCCAATTGTTATATCAACAACGGGAGTCATTGTGCACATGCTCCCCTTGTAGGATCTTTGTCATTAATGTGTTTTACTATGAGAGTTAACGATAACACTACTAGTCGAACAGTTCTCCATATCTTGTGCGGGTGTGTGGGTGCAGTCTGTTGAAATCTTTGCTTAGTATATACTAAGTTGACCTTCAATATATAAAGATAATTGAAAATGAATCCTGATGAAGAGTGGGATGGGAGAGGGAGTGAGAGATGGGAGGGCTGCGGGAGGGAGGGAGGTTAGTGGGGGAAGCCACAACAATGCCAAAGTTGCACTTTGTAAATTCACATTTATTAAATAAAAAAATTGCATTTTGGGGCCGGCACTGTGGGGCAGTAGGATAAGCCTCCACCTACAGTGCCAGTTCGTGTTTCGGCTGCTTCTTTTCTGTTCCAGCTCTCTGCTAATGGCCTGGGAAAGCAGTGGAAGATGACTCAAGTCCTAGGTCCCCAGCACCCACATGGGAAACTGGAAGAAGCTCCAGCTTTAGATCAGCCCAGTTCCAGCCATTGTGGCCATTTGGGAAGTGAACCAGCAGATGGAAGACCTCTATCTCTGTGTCTCTCCCTCTCTATCTGTAATTCTGCCTCTCAAATAAATAAATAAATCTTTTTAAAAAGTTACATTTTGGCTAAGCCTTGAAAGATAATTATTTGGTTTATTAAATACTAAATATACATTTTTTATTATTTAGTGAGAGTGCATATTATAAATGATAACTGTGAAGAGCAAAGTTAAATTATAAACTCCATAAATTATTTTTATGAGAATCTTATTGTGGTATTTTTTTAAAGTCAGAGTCATCAATAAGCAGATAGATTCTAGTTCCTTGCAATAATGACAATTATTCAAATTAAAAATGCATGTTAAATTTGTCAAAATTACCGTAGGCAACATGCTCTAACGAAAGTGCTTGATTAGAGATTTGACATAAGGTTTTTGTTCCAAAGAAGGTTCTGCTATGAACTCAATTGTATGATTTTGATTCAATTTTTAATGTAAATTGAGAGAAAAAATTACTTCACTTTACAACCTTTCTCTGTTCACTCACCTTTCCTTCTCAGATATTCTGTGAAGCTAAACAAGATGGCAGATGCTCAAAGTTAATTAGACTGTACTATCTCATTTATTTCACATCAAATAAATGTCATTGTTTTCCCCATTGGCTGCTGCAACGTGGTCTAATTACAGGTCTTTATAAGCTAACAATGTCATTTAACATTTTTGTAATTGCAATTCTGATGAAAAGCAATGCTGTCACCACAGCACATCTAAATCAAGAAACAAGAACCTAAGATATAATACGGTTCTGTATTCAGTTCTCCTTTCCCAAAAGTATTATTTTGGGCATTTCTTTTGACACTTATTTTTAAGAATAACCCTATCTCAACATAACCGAAAGCTATATTTGCAACATGGGGAACTATACTTCAATAATATGTCTTTTTAAAAATATTTATTTATTTGAAACACAGAGTGTCAGAGAGAGAGGGAGGGACAGAGTGAAAGAGATATTCCATCCACTGGTTCCTGCCCAAATGACCACGATAGTCGGGGCTGGGCTAGGTACAAAGCAGGGGCTTGGAACTCTATCTAGCTCTCTCAGGTGGGTGGCAGGGGCCCAAGTACTTAGGTCATCTTCCATTGCCTTCCAAGGAGCATTAGCAGGGAGGTGGATGGGAAGCAGAGTAGCCAATATTGAACTGGCACTCTGATATGGGATGGTGGCATCATGGGTGCAAGCTTAACCCACAACGCCACAACACCAACCCCAACAATATGCCATTAACCAACACAGTATAAGGAAACCAGTAGTCTTTAGAAATAAATTATCAGTAATTAATTAAAAGCACTAATCTGACACATTTTAGTCTTTTATTTTGCTTAAAATGAAAAGAGTTAGACATATTTCAAGTTATGATACCAGGTTAATTTTACTTTGCTAAAAAGAAAAATTATTAATCAAGTAGTAAACCACAAATATCATTGTATTATTTAGGCACTACTAGGATTTAGTAGTTCCTTTGTCTCTACTCAGTAAATTAGTAGTGATTGTGAATTAACAATGTAATATTACAAAATAATATTGATTTTGTGGTTTTTAAATTAAATCACATATTTTTTGCTGTGACTATTTAGTAAGGTTTTCCCTATACACAAATGCAAGTCTCTTCAGAGTATAAATTTTAAGCCACAATATAATATTCCTCTGTTACTACTAACCAAAAATATTGTAGAGACCAATATCCCTGAAGAACATAGATGCAAAAATCCTCAATAAAATACTGGCCAATAGAATGCAACAACACATCAGAAAGATCATCCACCCAGACCAAGTGGGATTTATCCCTGGTACGCAGGGATGGTTCAGTGTTCGCAAGTCAATCAATGTGATACACCACATTAACAGACTGCAGAAGAAAAACCATATGATTATCTCAATAGATGCAGAGAAAGCATTTGATAAAATACAACAAACACCCTGTCATGATGAAAACCCTAAGCAAATTGGGGTTAGAAGGAACATTCCTTAATACAATAGAAGCAATTTATGAAAAACCCACGGCCAGCATACTATTGAATGGGGAAAAGTTGGAAGCATTTCCACTGAGATCTGGTACCAGACAGGGATGCCCACTCTCACCACTGCTATTCAATATAGTTCTGGAAGTTTTAGCCAGAGCTATTAGGCAAGAAAAGAAATTAAAGGGATACAAATTGGGAAGAAGAACTCAAACTATCGCTCTTTGCAGATAATATGATTCTTTATTTAGGGAATCCAAAGAACTCTACTAAGAGACTATTGGAACTCATAGAAGAGTTTGGCAAAGTAGCAGGATATAAAATCAATGCACAAAAATCAACAGCCTTTGTATACACAGGCAATGCCATGGCTGAGATAGAACTTCTAAGATCAATCCCATTCACAATAGCGACAAAAACAACCAAATACCTTGGGATAAACTTAACTAAGGATGTTAAGGATCTCTACGATGAAAATTACAAAATCTTAAATAAAGAAATAGAAGAGGATACCAAAAAATGGAAAAATCTTCGATGCTCATAGATTGGAATAATCAGTATCATCAAAATGTCCATTCTCCCCAAAACCAATTTATAGATTCAATGTGATACCAATCAAAATACCAAAGACATTCTCCTCAGATCTGGAAAAAATGATGCTGAAATTCATATGGAGACACAGGAGACCTCGAATAGCTAAAGCAATCTTGTACAACAAAAACAAAGCTGGAGGCATCACAATACCAGATTTCAGGACATACTACAGGGCAGTTGTAATCAAAACAGCATGGTACTGGTACAGAAACAGATGGATAGACCAATGGAACAGAATTGAAACACCAGAAATCAATCCAAACGTCTACAGCCAACTTATATTTGATCAAGGATCTAAAACCAATTACTGGAGCAAGGACAGTCTATTCAATAAATGGTGCTGGGAAAACTGGATTTCCACATGCAGAAGCATGAAGCAAGACCCCTACCTTTCACCTTACACAAAAATCCACTCAACATGGATTAAAGATCTAAATCTATGACCCAACAGCATCAAATTATTAGAGAACATTGGAGAAACCCTGCAAGATACAGGTACTGGCAAAAACTTCTTGGAAAAGACCCCGGAAGCACAGGCAGTCAAAGCCAAAATTAACATTTGGGATTGCATCAAATTGAGAAGTTTCTGTACTGCAAAAAACAGTCAGAAAAGTGAAGAGGCAACCAACAGAATGGGAAAAAATATTTGCAAACTATGCAACAGATAAAGGGTTAATAACCAGAATCTACAAAGAGATCAAGAAACTCCACAACATCAAAACAAACAACTGACATAAGAGATGGACTAAGGACCTCAATAGACATTTTTCAAAAGAAGAAATCCAAACGGCCAACAGACACATGAAAAAATGTTCAGGATCACTAGCAATCAGGGAAATGCAAATCAAAACCACAATGAGATTTCACCTCACCCTGGTTAGAATGGCTCACATTCAGAAATCTACCAACAACAGATGCTGGCGAGGATGTGGGGAAAAAGGGACACTAACCCACTGTTGGTGGGAATGCAAACTGGTTAAGCCACTATGGAAGTCAGTCTGGAGATTCCTCAGAAACCTGAATATAACCCTACCATTTAACCCAGCCATCCCACTCCTTTGAATTTACCCAAAGGAAATTAAATTGGCAAACATAAAAGCGGTCTGCACCTTAATGTTTATTGCAGCTCAATTCACAATAGCTAAGACCTGGAACCAACCCAAAAGCCCATCAACAGTAGATTGGATAAAGAAATTATGGGACATGTACTCCTTAGAATACTATACAGCAGTAAAAAAAAAAAAAAAAGGAATAAAATAAGAAAGCTGGTCATTTGCAACAAAATGGAGGAATCTGAAAAACATCATACTGAGTGAATTAAGCAAGTCCCAAAGGGACAAATATCATATGTTCTCCCTAATTGGTGACAACTAACTGAGCACCAAAAAGGAAACCTGGTGAAGTGAAAAGGACACTATGAGAAACAGTGACTTGATCAGCCCTTGTCCCGACTGTTGATGTACAATTTAATACTTTATCCCTTTTAGTATTTTTTTTTGTTCTACTTAATACTATTGGTGTTTCAGCTCCTCTCTAAGAACATTTCCTGTGCTGGAAGGAGTTAAGCCTTAGATAGTTCCTATT
Organism: Oryctolagus cuniculus; assembly: GCF_964237555.1. NCBI lineage: Eukaryota > Metazoa > Chordata > Mammalia > Lagomorpha > Leporidae > Oryctolagus > Oryctolagus cuniculus. The sequence goes on along the minus strand of NC_091451.1, from coordinate 11,641,126 downwards.
TTCGTCCAAGAGAAGCTCAGCAAAAATCAAAGGAATGAGTCAGGCCAGGTAAGTTAAATTTCATGGTGTTCTTTGTTTTAATAAGAAGACCAAACAGTTTTTAATTTGCTTGTTTAAAAATATTTGCAAAATGTAGTGTGATCTTGGTAATGAAGAAAGCATTCATTAACAGTGTGGTGAAAGCATTTCATAGTATTGCAAACAATCTGATTTGATTTCTCTGAAATTATCTTCAAAACCAAAGTAAAAAAGGTAATGAAGTAAATAAGAAAACTTAAGTATTGCAGAGTGGTAATTAAAATGAAGATTCCAGACATAGTCAATAACCATGAAAGAGAAAGTTGAAAATACTGTATCATGACATTAAACAAGAATGTGTCTACAGCAAAGTTAAGATACTGAGGTGTCCTTTCACCTAACAAAGAACAATCTGCTACAGATAGTAAGGACAACACCATAGCTCAGGCTCAAGTTAGGCTAAAAAGTGTTTTTGGGGGTATTCTGTAAAACTTAGTGTGAGAACGATAGAGATGAAAAGGTATAGTTTGGCCAGAGCCGCAGCTCACTTGGCTAATCCTCCGCCTGCGGGGCCAGCACTCTGGGTTCTAGTCCCAGTTGGGGCGCTGGGTTCTGTCCCAGTTACTCCTCTTCCAGTCCAGGTCTCTGTTGTGGCCCGGGGAAGGTAGTGGAGGATGGCCCAGGTCCTTGGGCCCTGCAACCGCTTGGGAGACCAGGAGGAAGCGACTGGATCCTGTCTTTGGATCGGCACAGTGAGCCAGCCGTAGCAGCCATTTGGGGGGTGAACCAACGGAAAAAGGAAGACCTTTCTCACTGTCTCTTTCTCTCACTGTCTAACTCTCTGAAGAGAAGAGAAGAGAAGAGAAGAGAAGAGAAGAGAAGAGAAGAGAAGAGAAAAGTATAGTTCACAGAATGTTATATTGGCAGGCTACAGCAAAGGCAGACGGTTACTATGCAAGCAATACAAGAGGAAATCTTGGTAAATAAAGCATCAATTGGCTTCCTTCAAATACATATTTCATACTTTTGCTCTTTGTTTAAAAGTCTCTGCTGAATGCTTTAAAACCATTTATAAATTATGAGAATTCTACAAATCTACCTGAAAACCACATTACCTCTCCCACCCCCCACCCTCCACCCTCCACCGCAATGGGACACTTCTTCTAAGGGTCTTCAATATAATATTCTGTTATCTTTGAGTATCTCAGGTAAACCCTCAACCCATATCAGTAGACTTGTACACAATCTTGATACATTTTCTGCTACCATCAGGGCAGAGAAAAGGCAGAAAATGAATCAGACTCGTCAGTCTAATTTTCTCATTAAAGAATTTAATTAAAATGAACTCCCTTCAAGGATAGTGAGGAAAAGTTACACTGGAACTAGATTTTGCCAATTCTGTACCAAGGCACAGATACATCTCCTCAACTTCCTCAATGCTTCTCTGTAAGATTATAGCCTGATTTCCAGGCTTCAGATCAGGCTAACTGGTGAGGTCAAAAATAGCATGGTTAGAAAATTAAGATTGCATTTCAAAAAGATCATTTTTTAATTATTTTACCTAACAAGATTCATCAGGCTCTCTTTCCTTAAAATAAAAATCTAAGAATGACATGGCAAGTATTCTTAATTGAAAAAAAAGTAGGAAGAAGGGAAAATGGGGGAGTGCCATCTTCTGGGTAGTATCTGCTGCTTGTTTACTCAATGGCTTTAACATCAAACCATCAAAAATAATTAAACCAGATGTCAAATTTGAATACTTCTTCAGGATAGAGTTTTTATCTTTTTCTTCATTTAGTTAGTTGTGCACTGAGAACTCACTATTAGCTGAGCATAAATTTCTTTGGAATCCCTTAGCTGCTATTTTTAATGAAAACAAAAAAATTTCTTAGGACTCCATTTCTCAAACTATCTTAATTATTAACACTGCTCTAATCAATTAATTTTATTTTGTTCATTTCAAAATTGCTAATATTTTAAACTCTATTTTGAAATAACTAAATACAAAATAAACTGCAAACAATAGTAGTTACCATCTGCCTCCCACAAATCTTTCCTCAGTGAGAACCTATTACTGACCCATAGCATATTATCAAAATAAGGAAACTGACATTATAAAGTGCTATTAACTAAACTCCAACCTTCATTTAGATTTTACCAGTTTTTACATGCACTCAGACTTCCTAACATGTACAGTCCCACAGAATCAACTTAAACAAAGAAACTCCCTTATGTTATCCCTTTATAGTCACATCCTCCCGCAAACACTAATCTCAGAAAATCACTGATCTGCTCTCCATCACTGTAATTATTTGAGAGCATTACAAATGGAATCAGATAGTATTTAATCTTTTGAGATTGGCTTTTATCATTCAACATAATGCTTCTAAGATCCATCTAAATTATATGCATCCATATAACGTTTCCATTGAAACGTTCATTATAAAATGGTTAATTCTATGTCACAAACATCTTTTTGAATAATTAATGTAAATGATTTTTTGTGTTTTTTTTTTAAGATTTTTATTTATTTATTTGAGAAGTAGAGTTATAGACAGTGAGAGGAAGAGACAGAGAAAGGTCTTCCTTCTGTTGGTTCACTACCCAAATGGCTGCAACAGCCAAAGCTGCACCAAAAATCTGAAGCCAGGAGCCAGGAGCTTCTTCCCGTCTCCCATGTGAGTGCAGGGGCCCAAGCATTTGGGCCATCTTCTACTGCTTTCCCAGGCCATAGAAGAGAGCTGGACTGGAAGAGTAGCAGCTGGGACTAGAACCGGTGCCCATATGGGATGCCAGCACTGCAGGCAGAGGATTAACCTACTGTGCTATGGCACTGGCCCCTGACACATACATCTTCATCTCAGTAAAAATACTACTGGCACAGTTGTGAAGTCTATTTTGGACTCTATTCTGTTCCACTGATTTATCTGTCTAACCCTTAGTTAACACCATATCTTGATTAGTGCACCTACAAAAGTAAGTCTTAAAACTGGAAGTATGATTCTCCCAATTTCTTCTTTTGCAATACTGCTTTAGCTACTTGAATTCTTTTCCCTTTCTTATAAATTTTACAATTTACCCATATTTACAAAAAATAAGCGATTTGATGTGGTTTTGACAGGGATTGTTTAAGCAATATTACTTTGGGAAGAACTGACATCTTTTCGATATTGAGTCTTCCAATCCATGAACATGGTATGTCCTTTCATTTAGACATTTTTTTTAAAAGACACATTTATTTATTTCTTTGAAAGGCAGAGCTATACAGAGCAAAGGAGAGACAGAAAAAAGAGATCTCACATCTGCTTGTTCACTATCCAAATGACATCAATAACTAGGACTAGGCCAGGCCAAAGCCAGAAGCTGGGAACTCCATACTGGTCTCCCACATGGATGGCAGTGGCCCAAGTGTTTGAGCCATCATCTGCTGCCTCCTATGATGTGCACTGTCAAGAAGCTAGATTGGAAGCAGAGTAGCTGGGACTCAAAACAGGGATTCCATATGGGATGTGGGTGTCCCAAGTGTTGGTTTACACTGCTGCACCACAATGGCCCCCTCACTGAGGGTTTTTGTGTGAGTGTTCATGAGGGAAATTAGTACATAGTGTTCTTTTGTACCACCTTTGTCAGTTTTGGTATAAAATTATTGATGGCCTCAAAAATGAACTGAAAAGTATTTGCTTCTCTTCAGTTATCTGAAGAGATTCTGTAGAACTGGTGTTATTTTTAAAATGCTGGGTAGATGTATTAGTTTCCTATTGTTGTATGATCAACCAGAACAAACTTCAGTAGTTTATAACAACACACATTTGTTGTTTCATAGTTTCTGTGGGTCAGAAGTCTGGACCTAGTACAGTTGGGTCCACTGCTTAGATTATCACAAAGCTGGACTCAAGGTTTTGGCTTTGGCTGAATACTAAACTGGAGGCAGGGAAGAATCCTTTCCAAACTTATTCATCTTGTTGGCTGAATTCACTTCCTTGTAGCTATCCAACAAGGTTTCCTGTGGGCTGACTGGAGGGTGCCCTTAGCTGCTTCTCATATGGATATTCCCAACAGCTACCCATCAAGTCACTAATGTCATCAAGACAGCAAAGAAAGTCCCTACAGCAAGTATGCTAGCAAGATTTTGAAATCCCTTCAAAATGTAATCATGTGAGTGACACATAATCATCTCTGCCATACTCTACTGGATATAAGAAAGTCACAGGGAAGGATATAAAAAGGCATTGGCAATATGAGGAGTGATTATAGGATGCCACCTTAGAGTTGGCCTGCTACAGCAGAAGTCATTGTAAAGGCATCTGGACCTGGACTTACTAATTCAATTCACTGAATAATTATCACATTATTTAGATTATCTACTTCATCTTGAGCAGGTTTTGCCAGCGTGTGCTTTTTCCATTTTATTTAAGGTGTCAAGTTCCTGTAAATAAAGTTTTCTTTATTGTTCTATTATCATTTTAGAGTTTACATGAAAGATGTGATCTTTCATCACATATTACATGAAAGATCACCTCTTTCATTTCAAATATTGGTAGTTTAAATCTTTTCTTTTTCTTTGTCAACCTTGCTAGAGGTTTACCAAAATTTTATTTAAAAAGCTTTTATTTTTCTTTATTGCCTATGTATATTTAATTTCTTCAATTTCTGCTTTTTATCATTTACTTCCTTCTACTGGCTTTAGTTTATTTTTCCCCTTCCTTTCTTGTGGTAGTAGTTTAGATTGTTGATATAAGATCTTCTTTCATAATGCAAGCATTTAGTGCTACAAAATTTCCCCTAGGCACTGCTTTAGCTATGTATCTCATAGACTTTTATGTGTTTTATTTTCACTTTTATTAAGTTTACTAATTATTTTATTTGCTGTAATACTACTTCACTGGTTCGTTAACTACTTGAAAATGAGCTGTTTAATTTCCAAATATTTATAGAAAGTTTCCTGCTATGTTTCTTGACTTCCAGTTTGATTACTTTATGGTCAGAGAATATATTTTGTATGACTTTAATTCCTTTATGTTTTTAAGCTTCGCTCTGTTACTGAAGATAAGGTCTATCTCAGTGAATTTCCATGTGGACTTGTCAGAAATGTGTATCCTGTAGCAGACGTTGTGGGGCAGCAGGATAAGATGTCATTTTGGATGTCCACATGCCATGTCTGACTGCCTAAGTACCAGCTACTGAGCTGGCTTCCTGCTAATGTGCCTGGGACATCATCAGAATACCAGGCAAGTGCTTGGGCCCCTGTCATGCAGGTGGGTGACCGGGATGGAGTCCCAGGCTCCTGGCTTTGGCATGGCTCACCCCAGCCATTGCACACAATTAGGGAATGAACCAGTGGATGGATAGATGGAAGATCTCTCTCTCAGTCTCCTCCTCTCTTTCTGTAACTGGCTTCCAAATAAATAATTTTTTTAAAGTCTCTTTGTAGAGTATTTTAAATATCGTGCCCTAGGAATTATATATACTAAAAACTAATTACAGTCTACTCAAATCAACATTTTACCATTTCAAGGGGAACACAAAAACTCTACTATCTTTTAGATTCCTTTACTTTCACCACTTGTATGATATAATTCTTACAAATTATTTTTATGTACTCATATGCTTTATGAAATTTCGCTTTTTGCAAAACATTTTAAAAATTAAAGTACAGAAAACAAGTGAATTACCTTGTACCTACTTTATTTATACTTTCTTCATCTTGCTGTTACAAGTTTCCTCCTGTAATCATTTACTTTCTGCTCTTTAAGAACCCTCTTTTCTTTTCTTCTCTTTTTCTTTTTCTTTTTCTTTTTCTTTTTATTTATTTATTTATTTATTTATTTATTTTTTTTGGTCAGGCAGAGTGGACAGTGAGAGAGACAGAGAGAGAGAAAGATCTTCCTTTTGCCTTTGGTTCACCCTCCAATGGCCGCCACGGCTGGCATGCTGCGGCCGGCGCACCGCGCTGATCCAAAGGCAGGAGCCAGGTGCTTCTCCTGGCCTCCCATGGGGTGCAGGGCCCAAGGACTTGGGCCATCCTCCACTGCCTTCCCTGGCCACAGCAGAGAGCTGGCCTGGAAGAGGGGTAACCGGGAAAGAATCCAGCGCCCCGACCGGGACTAGAACCCGGTGTGCCGGCGCCGCTAGGTGGAGGATTAGCCTATTGAGCCGCGGCACCGGCCAGAACCCTCTTTCCTAGAAAAAAAAAAAAAAAATTACTTATTTGATAAAGAGAGAGAGAGAAAGAGAAAGAGAGAGGGAGGCAGAGAGACTGACAGAAAGACTCTGCTCCCATCCACTGGTTCACTCTCCAAATACCTGTAGTGGCCAGGGCTGAGTGGAACCCAAAGCCAGGAGCAGGGATCTCAATCAGTTTCCTTGGGCAATGACCCAATTACCTGAGCCATCACAGCTGCCTCCAAGGTCCACCCTGACAGGAAGCTACAGTCAGGAGCTGGAGCCAGGTATTGAATATGATGTGTGATGGAACTATCTTAACCATTAGGTTAACTGCCTACTCCAGTGCTTCCTTTTTCAGAATAAGTCTGCTGGAAATAAACTTTCTTAGTTTTCCTTCATCCAAAATTGTATTTATTTTTACTTCATTATATTTCCATTAGAGGAAAAATTCTGGTTGACAGTTCTTTTAACATTTTAAAATATATTTTTGTTACTTGTGTTGATCTCCACAGTCAAGTCATTCCAATTGTTCCTCAATAGCCAAAGCACTGCTAATCGTCAGCTGCTTTCAAGATATTTTTCTCACTGTTATTTTTCATCAAATTACTTATAAAGTATTTTGAATGCATCTCTTTAGACTTCTCCTATTAGGAGCTTGCTTAATTTCTTGAATACGTAGGTTTGTCAAATTTAGGAAGTCTTCAGTCATTTCTTCAAGTATTTTCTTCAGTCTCTCATTCCTACTTTTCTTCTTCTGGGATTCCAATGTTACAAACATAAAGATGTTTTTTGTTTTTAAAATTTTTTTGTTTATTTGAGAGGCAGGTGGGGAGACAGAGTGTGTGTTTGTGTGTGCATACGTGAAAATGAGAGTGCCAAAGTGAGCACAGGCTTACTCCTCAAATGCAATGTCTAGGGCTGGGCCAGGACTAAAACAGGAACTGAGAACTCAATCCAGGTCTCCCATATGGGTGGCAGGAGCCTAATTACTTCAGCCATCATTGCTGCCGCCCAGGGTCTATATTAGCAGGAAGCTGAAGTCTGGAGCTAGAAAGACAGGTAACAAATCAATATATTCTAAAATGGGATGCAGACATCCTAACCAGCATCTTAATCTCTGGGCAAAATGCCTACCCATAAGGATATTCCTGTCATTTCTCCAGAAGTCCCTGGGACTTTGTTCACTTTTGTGTTAATCTTTTTTTCTTGTTGTTCTTACTGTATAATCATTGATCTAATTTAGAGTGCAGATCCTTTCCCCTGTCAGCTCTATTCTACTTTCAACCCCTTTTACCTTACTGTATTTTTCACTTCAAAAATTTCCATTTGGTTACTTCCTTTGTCATCTATTTCTTTGCTGAGGCTTCCTATTTCTTCATTTGTTTCAAGCCTGTGATGCCTATTGGGGCATTTTTATTATAGTTTCTTTACAATTCTTGTCAGACAACTCTAACATCTGTGTTATCTTACTATGGTTTCTGATGATTATCTTTCATCGTTTGAATTGAGATTTTCCTGGTACTTGACATGACTCTGCTTTATATTTAAATTTTCTATTTTAGCAGGCAGTCAAACTGTTTAAATTCAAAATTATGCCCTAGACAACTTTCATGGACTATAGGTCAAATGCTAATTTAATTGGTAAGGTCTTTTCAGTACTAGTTTGTCCTGCTCCACTGGGCTACACAGATGCCAATCTGTAATCTGGGTGGCACATCTTACGGGAGACCAGTTCTCAAATCTTTTCCTGTACTGATTTTTCATGCATGGAACACTCAAGAGATCTGCACAGGAATTCAACATAAAATTTAAAATTCCTTTCACTAACCCCCTCCTCTTTAAACCTTTCCTTCACTCTCTAATGGGGAGGGAAGAGGAACTGCCTCAGTATTTCAGAGTAGTAATGGTGGATTCAGCTTTATCTACAGTCTCTATGACTACCATCCACTGATGACAGCCACCATCTCCTTTCTGCAGCTCCATCCAGTCTCCATGCAGTGCCGGGGGGGGGGGGGGTGGGGGTGGTAGGAGTGCCCTCAATATTGCAGGACAGAGATGACAGACAGGAGTACATGCCCAATCTCTACAACCATAGCATCTGAGAAAAAGGCACACAGGTTGTTTTTTACATGATGTTTGACTGCAAAAGAGCAGATATAACCAAAATACAGCTTCTTTCCCCTGCCAAATTGTAGGCTGCTCCACTACCCTCAACTGGGATTTACAGAAGGCAAAAAATAAACAAACAAAACAAGCAAAGATGAAACAAGGGAGGGGCTGGCACTGTGGCGCAGCAGGTTAGGGCCCCAGCCTCCAGCGCTGCATCCCATGTGGGCGCTGGTTCAAGTCCCAGCTGCTCCTCTTCTGGCTCTCTGCTGTGGCCTGGGAGAGCAGTGGATGATGGTCCAACTCCTTGGGGCCCTGCAACCGCGTGGGAGACCTGGAAGAGGCTCCTGGCTTCAGATCGGCTCAGCTCTGGCTGTTGTGGTCACTTGGGGAGTAAACCAGTGGAATGGAGGACCTCTCTCTCTGGCTCTACTTCTTTCTGCGACTCCTCTGTCTTTCAAATAAATAAAATAATTCTTCAAAAAAAAAAAAAGTGAAACTCACAGCATACAAAATTTTTGTTGTAATTATCAGGAAGAATGGGGTATAACGTGCTTAATATATCATAGTCAGAAACAGAAACCTAAAACCGTATTTTAAGTTCAACAAATTCTTAGCTTTTAATGCACATTTGACTCATAGCTATTAAGCTATAATTTATTGGCAAACTAATGCCTTTGTGTTTCCAGAGGCATTTGCTAATATGTTTCTTTTAAAATGATAAACCAGCCTTTTAAAAATTATTTTAATCTTGAAAAAAACAAATCATTACTTCTTCTTATATAAAAGGAAAATACAAATTTGTTTGAAGAAATGAACTCAAAAAATTATTCAAAACCTATATATCACATAAGCTTGGAATACTGAAAAGACTCTTTATATTTTAATTTTTTAAAAATATTTATTTGAAAGGTAGAGAAAGAGAGGTCTTCCATCTGCTAGTTCACTCCCCAAACGTCTGCAACAGCCAGAGCTGGGCTGATCTGAAGCCAGGAGCCAGGAGTCCCCCAGGGTCTCCCATGCAGGTGCAATGGCACAAGCACTTGAGCCATCTTCCTCTGCTTTTTTTTTTTTTTTTTTTTTTTTTTTTTGATAGGCAGAGTGGACAGTGAGAGAGACAGACAGAGAGAAAGATCTTCCTTTGCTGTTGGTTCACCCTCCAATGGCCGCCGCGGCCGGCACGCTGTGGCCAGCGCACCGCGCTGATCCGAAGCCAGGAGCCAGGTGCTTTTCCTGGTCTCCCATGGGGTGCAGGGCCCAAGTACTTGGGCCATCCTCCACTGTACTCCCTGGCCACAGCAGAGAGCTGGCCTGGAAGAGGGGCAACCGGGACAGAATCCAGCGCCCCGACCAGGACTAGAACCCGGTGTGCCGGCGCCGCAAGGCGGAGGATTAGCCTAGTGAGCTGCTCTGCTTTCACAAGTTACAAGCAGAGAGCTGCATCAGAAGTGGAGTAGCCAGGAATTGAACTGGCACTCATATGGGATGTTGGCATTGCATGCGGTGGCTTTACCCACTAAGCCACAATGCAAGCTCCAGGACTCTTTATATTTAAAAGGCTTCTTAGATTCAATTTTATTTCCTTTTTCTTTCATTATGTAAATACAAGAGGTAGGGGACTGTGTTCTTTGGTGGCAAAGCCAAATACAATGACATGTAATCTTTCCCTAGCTCTTTAAACATAACTATCTCACATGGGACACTCTATGTTTTATTTATTTATTTATTTTTGTACAACTTTAAGATATCAACTGCTCTGCCAGTCCTGACAATTCTAAACTCAGCAAGTCTAGTCACTCTAAGCATTCCAGGGCAAGATGCTTCAGATCAAAAATAAAAATAGAAGAAATAAAATTTTAAAAAAGGCAAAACAAACAAACTCAAACTCATCAAACTCAGGTAGATATGATTAAAAGAAATATCCAAAGCTCAGGCAGAATGTTAACTAATGTTCTTCCAGTATTGCTAAATAGCCTCTCATGTGCCTCATTTTCTTGGGGAAACGGCAGTGTATATGCATGTAAAACTTTCAGACTTTGTAGGTGATATATTTTGCTTAACAATGAACAATGGCTATGCCAACGCAAACAGAAAGTATTAAAAAGGTGAATCATTACACAAAAGACAGGCAACAGTTGAAAGAAAACAACAATAAGCAAAGGGAAAAATAATCAATCAAATGTAGTCAGAGATTCCCTCTTTCTCCATACTGAAGTCTGTAAGCTTCCTTTTCCGTCTACATTTTAATCATTCTGACTACTGGAGTCACGTGATACCATGACAACAATAGACCAAATACACCATTAGAACTTCATTATAATGTAAAACAGAAGAAAATTAGGAACTACAGGAACATTGTTACTAACCTCATTTCTTCCCCACCTCCAATATGCAAGAAGCCGAAGATAAAGTAAAATAAAAACTGATTTCTACCTCAGATATTTCAACCCCCTCTCTTGTAGAGCCTGGTATTATTCAGAATATATCAGGATTGGGTTCTAATATTTAAGCAGACATCATTGTGCATTTGAAAGCTTCATAATCATTAACATCACATGATTATCCAATCATTAACTGCATTGTAAGGAGATCATTGCATTCTTAATAATGACCTAAAGTGAACAACTGGTGACAAAGCAAGGAACTTTTTCCAGAGGTTTTTTTTCCCCCCTAAGATTTCACTTATTTATTATAGAGGTAGAATTACAGACAGAGAGAGAGAGACAGAGAGAAAGGGCTTCCATTCACTGGTTCACTCTCCAAATGGCCACAACAGCTGGAGCCAGGTCAATCTACAGCAAGGAGCTTCCCCCAGGCTCCCACGTGGGTGCAGGGGCGTCTTTACATACTCTTCGTATCCAGTCCCATTGAGGTAACCAGTAAAAAAAGAGAACTTAACTACTTCTTTAGGATGGGAACTTTAATAAGAGGACAAATGGGACATCAAGAGAGCTGGCACCTCAAATACTGATAACAGTGTGCTACTGTCCTGCTAGAGGAAGAGAAGGAACAGGAGGGGGAAGGAAAGGAAAATAGAAGGCTAAAATATTTAAGAATTATTTCCAACTGTGGCCAAGTGAGGGTCAGCAAATTTTTTTTATAAAGAACTTGACAGTAAATATCTTTGGCTTGCCAGGTCATATGTCCTCTGTTGAAATTATTCAGCTTTGCCATGCAGATTAAAAGTAGTCATGGAAATATATAAACAAATGGTATGGCAATGTCCCAGTAGAACTTTATTTTAAATAAGGTTTTGGAGCCGGCGCCGTGGCTCAATAGGCTAATCCTCCACCTTGCGGCGCCGGCACACCGGGTTCTAGTCCCGGTTGGGGCGCCGGATTCTGTCCCGGTTGCCCCTCTTCCAGGCCAGCTCTCTGCTATGGCCAGGGAGTGCAGTGGAGGATGGCCCAGGTGCTTGGGCCCTGCACCCCATGGGAGACCAGGAAAAGCACCTGGCTCCTGGCTCCTGCCAGGATCAGCGCGGTGCGCCGGCTGCAGCGGCGGCCATTGGAGGGTGAACCAACGGCAAAGGAAGACCTTTCTCTCTGTCTCTCTCTCTCACTGTCCACTCTGCCTGTCAAAAAAAAAAAAAAAAAAAAAAAAAAAAATAAGGTTTTGGCTGAATTTGCCTTAAAGTAGCAGTGTGATGACCTCTGGTCTGTATCAGTAAAATATGTAAGTACAGGAGCAAAATGGAAAGGGAACATCAGACAAGGTAGGTAAGCACATATGCTCACTAAAGAAAGTATGTATGTCTTGTTCTGTTTTTATTTTGCTTTGAAACAATTCCTGAGCACTTTTATCCTAATGAATCACATAGATTTATATTCTCAGTAAACCCAGGGAGATTATCCAGTGCCATACTGTTTTCTATTCTTACTATAAATTGAGCATTGTTAATTAGAAAAGCTGAAAAGCTCCAAAATCCAAAACTTTTTGAGCATCACCACAAAATAAGTGGAAAATTAAACACCTGACCTTATGTGATGGGGCTGCAGTCAAAATGCAGGTGCACTAAAAATACTGTATTACAAAGCTATTTGTAGGTATGTGTACATGAAACATACACTAATTTCACATTTAGAATTGGGGGTCCTGTCCCCAAGATACCTCATTATGAATATGCAGATATTCTAAAATTTGAAAAAATATGAAATCCAAAGCACTTCTGGTCCCCAATGTTTCAGATAAGCGATACTAAACTGTTGTAGCATTATGTTCATAATGTCTGAGCTGCTAAAATCTTGATGACAGACCTAGTTCCACATTTTGAAACTTACAGGATACTTCTAACAACATATGGAATAAAATTTAATGGATGGGGGCAACCTATACTCATTTTTTACTTGTCTTTAAAAAAATGTACTATAAATGTGATAGGTAAAGATATGTTAAACATTCCCACTATAAAACATGAAGCTTTCTTCTCACACTTCTGTTTGTTGGAGTTTTAATCTACTTCCCAAATAATTCCACTTTTACCACCATCAAGTTTAATGTTTTATAATTCATTGAAAGAGAATCACCTCTTACACTATTACTACCATAATTTTAATGATCTATGATCACTTTAGAATTTACTGTACATGGGTGAAATGGTGATGGCCTTCTTGCTGGTAGAGTGCCAGAACAGTACAGAACATCATATGGCAGGAGACAGTGTTTATCCTTCCATCTCTCCTTCTTAAAAAGCTATAGCGAGGCTGGTGCCACAGCTCACTAGGCTAATCCTCCGCCTTGCGGTGCCGGCACACCGGGTTCTAGTTCCAGTCGGGGCGCCAGACTCTGTCCTGGTTGCCTCTCTTCCAGTCCAGCTCTCTGCTGTGGCCCGGGAAGGCAGTGGAGGATGGCCCAAGTGCTTGGGCCCTGCACCCCATGGGAGACCAGGAGAAGCACCTGGCTCCTGCCTTCGGATCAGCGCAGTGCGCTGGCTGCAGCGCGCCGGCCACGGCGGTCATTGGAGGGTGAACCAACGGCAAAGGAAGACCTTTCTCTCTGTCTGTCTCTTCCTCACTGCCCACTCTGCCTGTCAAAAATTAAATACATAAGTAAATAAATAAAATAAATAAATAAGTAAGCTACAGCGATTCAATCACAAGGGCTTCACCCTAATTTTATCATAATCACTTCTCAAAGCCTCTCCTCTAAACACCACATTCAGACTACATTTTAACCTTCTCAGTACCTCACAATGGGGATTAAATCTCTATACAAGAAGCTTTAAGGGGCACTCAAACCATACCTAACTATAGCAAAAGTGTTACTTTTTTCTTCTTAGATACATTGGTTCAGTCCTTTTTTTAGTCTCTTCATCTTAATTTTGCTTTTAACTTTCGTATCTGCTGGCGCCGTGGCTCAACAGGCTAATCCTCCACCTAGCGGCGCCGGCACACCGGGTTCTAGTCCCGGTTGGGGCGCCGGATTCTGTCCCAGTTGCCCCTCTTCCAGGCCAGCTCTCTGCTGTGGCCAGGAGTGCAGTGGAGGATGGCCCAAGTACTTGGGCCCTGCACCCGCATGGGAGACCAGGAAAAGCACCTGGCTCCTGGCTTCAGATCAGCGTGATGCGCCATTGGAGGATGAACCAACGGCAAAGGAAGACCTTTCTCTCTGTCTCTCTCTCTCATTGTCCACTCTGCATGTCAAAAAAAAAATTAAAATTAAAATTAAAAAAAAACTTTCGTATCTTTCATTCTTCTAAGTTATTACATGAGTTTGATTTACTTTTTGAAAAATGAATTTTCAGTAATTTTTCTTCTGACCATTTGTCTATTGCAGGATGGAGAATGATATGCAGAAGTTATAATCAAATTGCTCTTGGGGCAGTTATGGGAATTACTTTTAAATGGCATATTAAAATGTGTTTGGCATCAGAAATGTGACCAAAAATTAATTAACATTAAAGAATGATACTGAATTTACATAGGCAAGATGACAGTGTGTGGCTGTGTTTTGAAAAGCACATCTTTATGTTTTAGAAATTCAGACTCAATGTGAAATTATAATAAAGGTTTTTCCTCACCTTCTAAAAATTTAAGACATCTTAATGTAATTAAGCTGATGAATTTTTGTGATGATTAACAGATATTACCACCTCTGTTTTTATTTTGATTAAGCAGAAAAACTACCATCTAAATCACTTGATAGAATACAGCTTTGAAAATATCTGAAGATTGATTTGATTTCATGGCTGGTACACTAGTGGATACATGAAATTTATAGTTACATTCTAGCTTAAAATATATTTGGAAGAGTTATTCTTATCAAAGGAAAAATAGAGCCAGACACATCTTGTTTTGGAGTGGACAGCTGGTTTCTCCACAATCAGAAATATATGTTTAACAGTTTCAGTAATGTATCCTTGATATGATTTGGCCCTTTTCTATCTCAAAAGACCATCTTCTCAGTCACTGGAATCTACACAGGAAAAAAAAAAGCTTCCTAATTCTCCAACCAGAATTATTTTTGAATGAAAAAAAAGAACAAATCTCTGTCCTCACTTAAAAATGAAACAGCTGTTCTCCAATTCAAATATTTCAGTTTGCTCTCTTGCGAAAAAAAAAAAAAAGAAAAAATATTAACCCAGTAATTTCCCTAAGTCCTATTCAAAACATAAAAAAAAAAAAAATAGAGCAAGCAAAACAATCTTTTACTCTACCTACTCTTTATATTTTTATTTATATACATCTGAAATGCTTAAATTTTGTTTAAAATGATAACTATGGGGCTAAGCTGGAAAAAAAAATCCATTATCCTATACCAGAAGACAGATAGCTTCAAGTTAAACTGGGAAATATCTTTTTCCATAAGCTATTTGCCCTAACAACTCTCTACCACAGCTGCCAACTTCCAATTGCTCTAAACAAGTTAAGAAACTAAGGCACTGAAGTACACAGATCTCTTTCATTGTTTAAGATGAGCTGACCAGAAACTACAACACAAATCCTCTAAAGTGAATCTCTCCCGTGTAAAAGCATTCAAATATCTAGAAAAATACTTAAATTATGGTAAAATGTGGACTTGGGTTCAAAGTATAAACAATGTGTAGTTTTTAAAATAAACATGAAATCAGTACCAGAAAGGAGAATATAAACAAAGTACTTGTCCAATCTGCTACTATTTATATAGACCAGCACAAAACAGCACTTAAAACAACCCTGGTTGGCACTGTGACACAGCAGGTGAAGCCACCATCAGCAATGCTAGCACAGTGCAGGCCAGCCACAGTGCTCATTGCTCTGCTTTCATTCCAGCTCCCTGCTAATGCACCTTAAAAAGCAGCAGAAGATGGCTCAAGTATCCGGGTCCCTGCCACCCATGCAGGAGACACAGACGGAGTTCCTGGCTCCCAGTTTCGGCATGGTCCAGCCCCAGCCATTGCAGCTACATGGGATGTCAACCAGTGAAGGGAAAATGGAAAATCTCTTTTTCCCTGTCACTCTGCCTTTAAAATAAATATTATGATTTTTATTAAATAAAAATTATTTAAAAATATAAAACAGCTTTATTTTACACATTCGTATTATGGGTGAAGAATTTTTTAGATAAACACATAAAAGATTATATTTTAGGAAATTTCTTTGATCCATTTCATTTGAACGTAAAAGCAAACCTGGGGTTGTCTTCAATCAGATTATTATAATCTTTTAATCAGATTATCTTTGTAAAACATGCCATAGGGTGTCAACTCTGGACAGAAAATAATTTTGACAACCATGGACTCTGTCCCATTAAAGTCCAGTTGTTCAAAGTACTTTTATATTTTGCAACATCTCCTGTGAAACTGCCCTTGAAAAGTAAAACCAAGATAAAATAAATGAATAGGAATCTAAAATTGAGGCCAAATTTCTTGTCATAACTAGATTATCTGACTGTAAGCCAACCAAGATTTTGCTGACAAAGAACAACATTTGCTCAATTCAGAGGATTAGAGAATTGTAGAAAGAAAAGCTTATATCCAAAATAAAGTCTGTTAGAGATTGTGAAACCAGGGCTTAATCTAAGGTTCTGGGTCTTGCATTGTGCTTTGAAAAATTATACTGGGGCAAGCATTTGACCTATCAGTTAAGATGGCACTTAGGACTCAGAATCCTCAGAGTGCCTGGGTTCAAGTTCCAACTCTGCTCTGGATTCCAGTTTCCTCCCAATGTATACTCTAGAAAGTAGCAGGTGAGAGCTCAAGTAGTTGAGTGCCTGCCACCTGGACTGAGTTTTTGGCTCCGGGCTTCTGGGACAGCACTGACTGTTCTAAGCACTTGGGAACCAGCAAGTGAGAAATCTCTCTTTCTCTTTTTTTCTCTCTCTCTGCCTTTCAAAGAAACTAAAAAACTGTTTTATAAAGTAAATTATCTGAATTATTCACCAGGAATATAATAAGGTATTTAAGTAATAAAAATCTGCCAAGCAAACTTAAAACATTAAAAACACTTGCTTTTACATGCCTTTTCCCTATTATTTCCTACTTAGATATAAATTACTATAATCTTTTATATCTCCAGCGCATCTTTCAAAAAAAAACTCTAAGTACATTACCAGGAATGACTCCTTCATCCAAACAACTTCTCACATACTCATGTCATCATTATCAACAGGAAAACATTAGAATGCAGTGTTTGTTTACCACTAAGCTTTAGGAGATAGGAACACACACACACACACACACACACACATTACAGAATTATAACCCAAAAGTTTAAGATCAAAATCATACTTTACAAATATTTATTGCTATGAGATGGGTGTGAAAGAGAAGAGTTAGAAGTAGCTTGACTTAAGGTACAATATAATTTCTGAATGAGTTTCATGATGCATTAAAATCAAGTAGATAAAGTAGGAAAAATCCATAAATATTCAATACAATAACTCATAATTCTGAGTAAAACTGGTTGATGGGCTAAAGAAGAATCTTGTTGAAATCAAGTTTTATGAACTGCTATTTTTACTTCAAGTACAGGTATCAAAGTTTCTTTATCTTCATTATTAAAAAAACTTTATAGCTTCTTTATGGTCATATTTCACTTAAAGTACTGGTAAGATCTGAATACCAAAGAAGAGTTCCATAGGATGAGCATCCCTAATACCAAATCTGAAATTTTCCAAAAATATGAAAAATCTGGGTGCCAAGATGACATCACAAATGGAAAATTCCACATCTAACACGCTTCAAGTTGTGGTCTAACTGCAGGTACACCAAAAATATTGTATAAAGTTACCTTCAGACTATGTTATAAGGAGTATATGAAACATAAATGTCTTGCACGTTTAGACTAGGATCCGATTCTCACGGTATCTCTTTATGTGTAAGCAAATATTTCAAAATCTGAAAGAAACTGAAATAACGCTGGTACTAAGCATTTCAAATAAGGCACAGTCAACACACATGAAGAGGGGTGGGAGGATTACTGATGTTTTACCTGCATAAGTTGCTTACTCATTTTTTTAAAGATTTATTTATTTGAAAATCAGAGTTACAAAGAGGGAGAGGCAGAGGCAGAGAGACAGAGAGAATGAGAGAGGTCTTCTATTCACTGGTTCACTCCCCAAATGGACCCAACAGCCAGGGTTGGGCCAGGCCAAAGCCAAGAGCCAGGAGTTTTCTCTAGGTCTCTCATGTGGGAGCAGGGGCCCAAGGACTTGGGCCATTCTCCACTGCTTTCCCAGGCACATCAGCAGGGAGCAGAATTGGAAGTGGAGCAGCTGGGAATTGAACCAGCACCTATATGGAATGCGGGCAATGCAGGCGGAGGCTTTACCGGCTACACCACAGCACTGGCCCCTTAACTATTCACTTAGTTGAGAAATGTGCACCTTAAAGTTTACACAATCAGGTCACTGGGTGCCATTCTGCTTTCATCAGACTCTTCTACCTTAAAGGGAAAGCCAAATGATTGTTCAGGAAAGTATGGCACCAATAACATTAGAAATGGACAGCAGAATAATGTTCCACAGTCTTTTAAATTTCAAGGATTTTTTTTTTTTATTTTTGAAGAGCCTACTTACTCATTCATTGTTTCCCCATGAAAACTGTGCTCTCAGCTCCTTGTCAGTCAACCACACACTCGTGATCCCTGCCATCTCATATCTCTCTCCTATGTGGACAGGACTATCAGCTCTACCTTCTCAGCCTCTCACTTCTGATGCACGCACGATGCTCCTCTTATTCTAAATGCCCTCCCGTTCTGTTCTCTTTAAATACTAATCCAGTTTAACAAAAATACTACTTTCCAATTAATATCACTTACGTACCACTCTCCCATTACTCCCTCTTTGTGCAAAAATCTTTCAAAAGCAGGTTGTGACTCCAAAATAGAAAAATACTTCCAGTATATTATGCAGAAAAACAAAACTCAAAAGGAAATAAATTCTATCCTTAGAAATATGTAATATTAGGCCGGCGCCGTGGCTCACTAGGCTAATCCTCCACCTTGCGGCGCCGGCACACCGGGTTCTAGTCCCGGTCGGGGTGCCAGATTCTGTCCCGGTTGCCCCTCTTCCAGGCCAGCTCTCTGCTGTGGCCAGGGAGTGCAGTGGAGGATGGCCCAAGTGCTTGGGCCCTGCACCCCATGGGAGACCAGGAGAAGCACCTGGCTCCTGCCTTCAGATCAGCGCGGTGCGCCGGCTGCAGCGGCGGCCATTGGAGGGTGAACCAACGGCAAAGGAAGACCTTTCTCTCTGTCTCTCTCTCTCACTGTCCACTCTGTCTGTCAAAAATAAAAATAAATAAATAAATAAATAAAATAAAATAAAGAAAGAAATATGTAATATTATGCATGAACTAGAAAATAGAACAAAAAATAAAAAAGAATTTAGAAGGACCTGGGATTTGGGGTTTACCAATATTTCCTATTTGTTGTTAGAATGACATTTTAGAAATAAAAATTTTGAGTAACCACTTACAGTTCACACACCATAAAGTTTAACCTCTATAATCTGTCTCCTAAATCTACCTTTCTAGGTTATTTTCCGTCATTTATTTTCACAAAGCCTGAAATTTCAGACACACTGAATTACCCCATTTCTCACTTGGGTTCCTGTACTGCTCCTTCCCAGCTACAGGCCACTGCTCTCACATCATAGGCACCCAATGGTAGGTTCCCCACCCCCATTTCTGCATGTCCAAATCCTACCTAACTATCCTTTACAATTCAGTAAAATTAACACATTCTGCAAAATCTACCCCTAATGTCTCCTTCCTCAAAACTCCAATAAAGATTTCATGTATTTCATCCCTGCAAGATAAGGTAGGCTCCAGTTTATATGCAAGGGTTTTACAAGTGTATGTGTGTAAGTAGCTCCCATTAGGTCAGGGACCTTGTTTTAGCCATCATTTATTTCTGTCAAGGCATTACATGGTGTCATTTTGAATAGAGACATAAAGTGAGTAAGTAATTTACCTTCAAAAGGTAAAAGTTAAGAAGGCTAAAAACCAACAGCAATTCTTGCTTTTAGTTTTGTTATAACTTTCCTTCATTCAAGCTTATTTCTTAATCTAATCTTCTTACCTGAAGATATGTTATTCTCCGCTGAACCAGCTCTGTCAGATCTTTGGCCTCTTTTTCCCGCCAATCACCAGCTCCATCTGTTTGACTGAGGTAGTATAGATCTGTCATTATAGACCTGTTAAACAAAACATATCAGAGGTCTGACTTCACTGTACTGCTTCATGGCGTTACACAAAGTCATAAGACAAAAAAACAAATTCTACATAAAGACTGATGATCACATTGATGCTGGGAACCGTCTTTCATTTTCTATCAAGGCTGTGCAATTCATAACTTAATCTCTACTACCCATTCCTAGAACCAACTTTTTTGCTGTTGAGAAAGCACACTCTCCCCTCAGGTTAGTCATCTACATCTGACTCCCAACACCAAGCACTATAAAAATATCTGGGGAAAGTGGATACCCAAAACAATGAAATAGGTAGATTAACATAAGAGAATGAAAAACAAGTTGGTTCCTTGAATAATATCTCTTTGTTGAATAAAATATCTCTGTTGTATTATTTCATGACCCCTCTTACATTTTCTCTTCACATTTTTAGTTGGAAAAAAAAGTCAAAATTTTGACACAACTGTGGTCTCAATGACAGTCACCAAATGTTTTCTTTAAGGGACTGACAGTAAATATTTTAAGCTCTGTGGGTCTCGGTTGATTTTGTAGCAGGAAAACTGACATAGACAATACATGTATTAATGCGAGTAGTCGTGTTCCGATAAAACTTTATTTACAAAAACAGACAATGAGCCAGATTTGAACCTGGGGCCATAATTTGCTGATCCTGCTCTAAACCAGTAAAATCATTTAAGATATTTTCACATTCTGTGTAGCATCAGTAATTTCAACTATAACATGCTAGATTTCCTGAAGAGTACATTAAAATCCCCAGCAAACTACGAAGAGAAACTTGAGGTACACATGGTTTTATGGATATTAATTATAAGCTATGACTTGCATGTGGAAATATAGAAAAGTAAAAAGTAACTCTTTTCTCTAACACCCTCTTGACATCAAATAATGGAGTCAATTGCTAACCACACAGCAGCACCAGCACTGCTACCAGCACAGCCATCATCTTCTCTCACCTGATTTGACAATAGCCTCAAAACAGCTTCACAGTCTCCTGGCTTCCACCCTACCCTCCATCCATTCTCAAGATCTAGCCAGATTCTGCTAAAACATCAAGTAACTTTATTCTTTGCCTCTTCACAGTGAATTGGCTTTCTCTCTCCTCTTTCCTAGTATGATTTTTATCCTAAGCAATTGTCACCTTCTAATATATAACATCATTTACTTATTACTTTATTACCACTCTCCTCCTACTAGAATTTAACTTCTACGCAAGAAAGGTTTTTAAAATTGTTTTTAAATCAGCATTTGGAACAGTGCTGGTTATAGACAAAAAATTTCATAAGTATCTTTAGATGTGAAAGAAAAAGTAGCAGAAGAAAAACCTTCCAGAGTTTTCGATAATGGTGATCACCTTTCTTTAACTTTTCACAGATCTAATCTGGTAAAACAGTGACTTGAGGAACAATCCTTAAGCAGGTACAGCTCCAACTCCATGCCTTCTCTCTCAGGTTCACATCACTGCCTCTATTCAAGGCATGCTTAAGAGTACAGATTATTTGTGAAAATTATAAAGTCAGAAATCTAATTATATTTGTCAGAAAGGAATATTTATGTATATATCCATATATAAAATTATCATGTTTCTAGAAGTATCCTGCAGTTAGGATATAAATATAAAGCGGTAGTTTGAAGTTCCAAGAGTACTTACAGAAAATTGATCCATAATACTAAAAACAGAGATTCCAAGATGGCTTAATAGGAAAAAGACATGCTGATTTTGATCAGGGGAAGACAGCAGAAAAAAAGTGCAGGGAGTGCACTCCCAGGGGAGAGTCGGAGAGAAGTTTGTAGTGGAAATTCTACAGAAAGAATGGGACATCAAGGAGCAGTGTGGAAAGTTCAGATGCACAGCAGTGAGAGCAGATGCCACCCACGCCTGCAGCCGAATGCCAGCTTCTGAGAGCAAGATAAGAACAGAATGCAGGAGCCCATGCATCTGGTGACACTGCCTGAGGAAGAACCTTGGGACCACACTGACTTTGAGTGCGGCCTGGAGCCGTGGCTGGGAGCAGGGTACCCAACTAATCCAGTAAAGGAAGGCACATTTCTTTCTCCCCAGCCTCCCACAAGCACACCTGGCAAGGCAGCATCCTGAGGCCAGCAGAGGCGGCAGTGGCTCTCAGGCGAGTGATCAGGAAAATTTACCAGAGGGAAAAATCTGCATTGCCCACTGTCTGTGAGTCTGGCTGGGAGGGTTGGCATGAGGCTGGGCACCCATTTAGGACTTGGGGTGCTCCTATCCCCACAACCCATCACAGGCTCTGGGGCTCCAACTGCCAAAGCAGGGCGCCCACAGGCAGCTGGCTCAGGGAATGTCTGTTCTCTCGGTGGATGAGGCAGGCTTGCAGGCCTGACAGTGGACCCTCTGCACCCTGTGACTGTGGAAGCTTTGTGTGCTGTGACTGTAGAAGAGAAAAATAAAGCCCAGAGATGTTAAGTATTCTGAAATTAAGAGAAAGGATTTTAGAGTAAAATGCCTCTTTCTTACGTAAGCTACTTAATTTCTCTAGGTCTGAATATAACTTTAATTATAAAAAGAAGAATAAACTATTCTCCCCTTATCTGTAGGAGACACATTCTAAGACCTTCAGTGGATGCCTGAAATGTCATAGTATCACGCCCTATAAACTCACTTTTTTCCTAGACATACAGTTTTAGTATAAGTTTAACTTACATACTAAGCACAATATAACATCCACACTCTTGTGCTTTAGCACCATTATTAAGTAAAATAAGGGTGACTTGAACACAAGGGCAGCAGTGCAGTGCATGAGAGTAGATCTGAGAAACACAGCTACCAAGTGCCTGGTGTGTTGGTAGGATATACAGTGGATACACTGGGCAAAGGGATGGTTCACACATGGGAACTTCTGTACCTGTGGACGTGGGATGAACCATCCTTATGGCACACTGATGTTTTCCCCAAACTGGAAGCTCTCCAAGCCCACTGTTTAGGGTATTTGTGGAGTGCCATTATGTAGGAATGAATTAAGTCATTGGGCACTGATGATTAACTCGTGTAGCCCCAGTCTCATCCCCAGAGGTCAAGAGACAGGGATGAAAGTTAAGAATACATAATCACATGGTTGGTTCCTCTGGCAGACAGCCTCCACCCTGTACTATCTAGGGACCCACCAAGAGTCCCTTCATTAGTATGAACACAGCCATCCTTAAGTGGGTTAATGATGAACAGCAAAGACTGCTCCTCTCATCACTCCCATTCAAGAAATTCCATGAATTTCAGAAGCTTTGTGCCAAGAACTGGAGTTGAAGAGCAAATATATATTATTTATTATATCATAACATCACACTTAAGAATGTATCAAAAGAGTCAATTCTTGGGACCTACTCCAGACCTACTGAATCAGAAATTGGGAATTAGATTTAGCTACCTATGTTTTAAGACACCAGGGGATTCTGATGCTTCACTGAAGTTTGAAAACCTCAATGATCCTCAAAAATTAGGACAGAACATTTTAGCTTCCCCACTGACTAAAACACCTATGTGTTTGAAAGAGAGTGTTATCAGGTGTCTTTGTCAGTGAGTACTGCAATTCAAACCAGTGACTGCCAAGAACTGGGAGTAGCTGAAGGTGTTTCCTACAAAGGGGCATGAAGAAACATTAGGGGCAACAATAATGTACATTTTCATGGGTATCAAACTCTGAACATTTGTCAAAACACATAAAACTAGAAAAATGCATGTTTTTTTATTTGTAAATTGTGCCACTATAAAATCAATTTAGGAGGGAAAAAATGATTAGTATTTCTAAACAATATGGTCCTGGAAAGTGACATCAGCAAGATAAAGGAATATTAGATCCCCTGATACCAAACCCCTACATGTATGTTCCTTAGTGGAGGCAAGGCCCAGTTTCTCCTCTGGACAGCACAGACAATCCTTCCAAAGCCGTCCCCAAACACCTCAGGACAAGAAATCAAAGAAAAAATTCCCATAATAAGCTCTATGCCCGTTTGACAGCTCAAAGATAACAAAGATGGATCTTCATTCAAGCTATCCTCATAACATTATGGGTTACTTCTCTTGAGGGGGATAAGGTAGCTAGGAATGTTTAGACCATGTGTGTAAGAGGGGCTGAAGAAAAATGGGAATTTCTGTGTGGTGAATGAGGAAAGTAATGCAGAAGCAAGTCTTGCCAGCAATTACATATCTAAAGTATTGCTTTTGTTTGATAACCTAGTTATGTGGGTCACAAACTGCTGCCTGGGGCAACGTAGGGTATCCTCTCTACCTTTTATTATTATCTGTAACGAAGTTCAGGAAGGAACTTTAGGAATTCTACAGTCAGGAAGCTCTGAATATCCCAGAAACGTTGGGGGAGGTAGGGTGGAGAAATGGTGGGCATACCCAATTTCTATAAAAACTACAGTCTGAATACAGACTGGGATCTCTGTTCTTCCCTGAAACACCTACCTAGTCTGTCAAGTTTACTCTGTTCATTAACTTTGGCTAGAATGTTTACTGCTTAAAACAAACAAACAAACAAACAAAAAACTCAGCCTCTCTTCTGTTCTTTAGGATTAATCACTTAACAAAAGGAACTCAAGGGCCTGGCACTGCGGTATAGCAGGTGAAGCTGCCACCTGCAGTGCTGGCATCCCAAATGGGCGCTGGTTTAAGTTCTGGCTGCTCCACTTCCGATTCAGCTCTCTGCTATGACCTGGGAAAGCAGTAAAAGATAGCCCAAGTCCTTGGGTCCCTGCACCCAAATGAGAGATCTGGAAGAAGCTCCTGGCTCCTGCCTTCGGATTGGCACAGCTCCAGCTGTTGCAGTCATTTGGGGAGTGAACCAGCAGATGGAAAACACCTCTCTCTCTCTCTCTCTTCCTCTCTCTCTCCCTCCCTCCCTCACCCTCTCTATAACAATGTCTTTCAAATAAATAAATATTTTTTAAGATTTTTATTTATTTATTTAACAGGTAGAGTTACAGACAGTGAGAGGGAAAGACAGAGAGAAAGGTCTTCCTTCCATTGGTTCACCCCCAAAATGGCCGCTACGGCCAGAGCTACACCCATCTGAAGCCAGGAGCCAGTTGCCTCATTCTGGTCTCCCATGCAGGTGCAGGGGCCCAAGTACCTGGGACATCCTCCACTGCCTTCCTGGGCCACAGTAGAGAGCTGGACTGGAAGAGGACTAGAACCCAGCGCGCATATGGGATGCCAGGGCCACAGGTGGATTAAGTAAGTGAGTCACAGTGCCGGCCCCTATAAATAAATAAACCTTAAAAAGGGGGGGGATTCACTGGGTCCTGTACTGTGGTATAGCAGGTAAAGCTGCTGCCTGCAGTGCCAGCATCCCATATGGGTGCTGGTTTGAGTCCCAGCTACTCCACTTCCCATCCTGCTGTCTGCTATGGCCTGGGAAAGCAGTAAAAGATGGCCCAAGTCCCTGGGCCCCTGTAACCACATGGGAGAAACGGAAGAGGCTCTTGGCTCCTGGCTTCAGATTGACACAGCTCTGGCCACTGTGGCTATCTGGGAATGAATCAGTGGATGGAAGACCTCTCTCTCTCTCTCTCTCTCTCTCTCACTCTCTGCCTTTAAAATAAATAAATAAATCTTAAAAAAAAAAAAAAAAAAAAGGAATTCACTGACTTGAAGGATTGGTCCACCTGACTCTAATTACTGAAAGAAGTAATTGGCTTCTCTAATAGATAAGACCTGGAGGGCCAGTATTGTCTATAGAGGTTTGTTTAGTGAAATTCCAGGTCTGGGGTAGAATATAACTACCTGTTTCATGTAATCCACCCACACAACTGAATCCCAGCTGGCCATCATAAAGATTCCCTAAAGAGCACAGCATAGCTGACAATCAAAGAAAAGGCCACACAAATCACTGACCAATAATGGACTTGGATCAAGTAGTAGTCCTAAAATTTTTATGGATCCACAAAGACTCCACATATACAAAGTCAGCTTGAGAAAGAAGAACAAACGTAAAAGCACTATAATTCCAGTTTCAAATTATATTAGAAAGCCATAATAATCATATCAGTATGATATAAGCAGTCACATAGAACAATGGAATAAAATAGTCTAAAAATAATTCCACACATATACAGACAATCTTTGACAAGGGCACCAAGAAGATGATGTGGGGAGAAAATGTCTTCAATCAATAACTCTAGAAAAAATGGATATCCACATATAAAAGAATGAAGGTGGATATTTGTTGGATTTTGTATATCTGACACAATACACAAAATTAACTTGAAATGGATTAAACACTTAAAATGGAAAAACTTAAAACTCTAAGATTAAAATATAAGGAAGGGCCAGCGTTGTGGCATAGCAGGTAAAGCTGCTGCCTGCAGTGCCAGTATCCCATATGGGTGCTGGTTAGAGTCCCAGCTGCTCCAATTCTGATCCAGCTCTCTGCTATCGCCTGGGAAGCAGTACAAGATGACCCAAGTCCTTGTGCCCCTGCAACCACTGGGAGACCCAGAAGAAGCTCCTGGCTCCTGGCTTCAGGTCAGCTTAACTCAGACCATTGCAGCCATTTGGAGAGTTAACCAGTAGATGGAAGATTTTTCTCACTTCCTCTCTATGCCTCTCTGTTTCTCTGCCTTTCAAATAAATTATTCTTAAAAAAAAAAAAAAAGGAAACATTTAATGACACTGGTTTAGTAATAACTTCTTTTCAAAAATGACAATAAAAGCAGAGGCAATAAGAATAAAAATAAACAACTAGAACTATGAGCATATTTCATAAAGCTCATGGAGTATAGTTTAAAAGAAACACATTCTGGTGCAAAAAAATTTTGAAATCAATGCATAACATTTTCCAAAATCTTTTTGAAGAAGCCCTCAAACATCATATTTGCACAGCCAAAGAAATAATCATCAAAATGAAAAGACAAACTACATGGAATGGGAGAACATATTTGCAAATCATAGACCTGATAAGGATTATATAAGGAATGCATAGAAAAACTAGTAATAATAATAATGTTATTAAAAAATAGGAAAAAGAACCTGGATAGATTTTTTCAAAGAAGACATACAAATAACCAACAGGCATATGAAAAGGTGCTCAGCCTCACGAATCATGAGGGAAATGTGCATCCACACCACAAGGAGACATCATTTCATACTTTTTAAGATAAGAGGTAAGTACCAGAGAGGGTATGGAGAAAAGGAAACCCTCATTTAGCATTGGTAGGAATACAAATTTGAACGGCCATTATGTCAAACAGCATAGAGGTTCCTCAAAAAATTAAAAATAGAATTAACATAATATATATATATATTATGGGTATATAGTCAAAGAAAATGAAACCAGTATCTTGAACAGATATCTGCCTTCTATAGTCACTTAAGTGGATGAGTAATTCATGATAGCCAAGAAATCGAAACAACCAAAGTGTCTATTAATTGATGACTGGATAAAGAAAATGTCACACATGTGAGAAATTATGTGTCAAATCCAAAAAGCTCTAACCGATAGAAGCAGAGATTAGAAGGGTGGTTGTTAGTGGCTTGGGGTGGGAGGGAAATAAATGGGGAGCTGTTCCTCAGAGGGTACAAACTTTCGGTTATAAGGGGAACAAGTTCTGAGGATCTGATACACAGCATAATGACTAAAGTAATACTGCACTGTTCACTTGAAATCTGCTAAGATAGCACAGCACAGATGTTCTCTTTCTCTCTCACATGCACACATACATGGTAACTGTGTGGTGAAGGACTGTTCACTAATTTGATTGTGATATATATATATATATAATATCACATAGAACACTTTGAATATACAAATTTTACTTGTCAATTCTACCAAAATATAGCCTGAAAAATGAAAACAGTCCTAGGAAAGAAAGAAATTCCTTCAAAGAAACAAAAGCCCAGAATGTTTTTCCCTAAATAGATGTCTTTCTTGGCCTAAAAATGAGAGTGATTCATAGGGAAATTTAAACAAGAAAATCAACAGACTCAAACTTCAACTGCCTTCTCAGAATAGATAGACTTTCAGTCCAGAGACATCTAATACACTATAATTTGGGCAAGTATAAAAGTAAAATGGGAATTTCTTGTCACATAAAAATTACCAAAGGCAAACATAAAAGTCTCTTTTACTTTTAATTCTTATCATTGCAAATTTACAAAGTGGTCAGTGAGAGAATATAATCTATACAATACAAATCGTCCTAGTTTACATTCACTCCTTTAAAAGTTTTTTTCTCTAATGTTTGGTTGTGGCTTGCTCATTATTTACATGGCTGCATTCTAATCTTGCTTCCTGGAATTAAGTTAGGGCCCTGTGAAGTTTTACCTCAGATTCATTTAATTTCTGCTTCAGACGGCAAAAGAAACTAACTTGGATACCTTTAATTCCATTTTGTTTTCAATGAAATATCACTAACATACATTAAATCATAATATATTCAAAACAGAATGCAACAAAAATGTAACATTGATTTATATAGATTTTTCATATGCACATTTATTAAATTCACTTTCATTTGTACATATAATCACAAAGTACATGTACAAATTAGTTGCAGAAAATAATTAAGGAATTTTCAGCAACAAAGACCTAAAATTAAATTCTCAAGTAATTTCATCAAATAACTCAAACTTTGAACATTCAACCAGCAGTCAATACAATTCTCTTTTATATACCACATAGTCTATTCCTGTCAAATCTTCAAATCTGCATTTTTTTTTAAAAAAAAAAGCAAATTCCACAGGCACAAAACTTCTTAACAGAAGGTTGGTGCCTAAAATCATCTTTGGGGTAGAAATGCATTAAGGACAAAATTAGTTATCATTTGGTCTAGTGATCTAAGCGTGGCCTAACTGTAAGCTGTGTTAAGTTCCAAAACTGGTTAATGCATGGCTTGATTAATTCAATGTTCCTTGAAATCCATGCTACCATTTTTCTGTGGATTCATTAATGCTAAAATTATTCCAGTAAACTAATAGGTTTTATATGTAATTTAACTTAACACAATAGAGCGAATTTTTAAAAAAATCATTATAATATTGCTGATAATATGAATTGCTTGTTTGTGTGGGGTTATTCTTGACCTCCTCACAGTGGTAGGCTGTGCTAAGACAACAATTTTTCTTTTATTGTTCACTAATGAGAAATTGATTGCCATCAGAATCCTACTGGGAACACAGACTTTTAAATATAAGAGGCCTAAGTACGGGTTCTGCTGTTAATGATTCTCAGATATATTTTATTCTGCATGAACACATCAGCACCAAAAATATTTTCTTTTCCATGGAATATAAACTGTGTATCATTTGAAAATGTGTAAACAGGAGAACCAAACTTAACTAGACAGATCTTAGGTTCTTCTCTCTGACAAGTAAATGGAAGAGAAATTAACAGAATGTTCCTTTTCATAAAATACCTGTTAACCTTTTATTAAAAATTCTCAAAAAGGTGCTATTTTAAAGCTTCTAATGTTTGAATTAGGAACATAACTGCCAGCCTCAGCATGAGTTCTAACTGTACTGCAACGCAAAACTGCATACCCTGTTTCAAACATTGATCATATATGAAAGAAATTCATAGGAAAATATCTTGTATTGTTGGTAACACCACTACCCTCAGGGCACACTTAAGACATGAAGATTTTTAGGCATACATTTTAAATGTTATTTTCTGGTGATATATTTTGGTTGGTTAACTGCACTTGACCATAAATGTCATTCCAGATATCAAGTACCCTACTGCTCTTAAACACACAGGGTATCATTTACTATTAAGCAGGGAAATTAATAAAATTTACAGTTTCCTATTCTTAGATTGTAATCTTTACTGAAGTCCAAATGAAACATAAAGGGGGAAGAGTACCTTTCATGATGTCCTAAATCCGAAAGAAATTCATCTACATGTCTTTGGAGTTCATTTCCTTCTAAATTCTTTAATTTCTTCAATTCACTCTGGAGAAAAAACCAGAGCTCTTTAGCTCCATTTTCAATTCTCCTCCTTAGGACTTCATGATCTTTACCCAGACCTGCAAAGAATAGAGTATCAGCATTTAAAACATTTTGGTAATAGGAAATTTCCAATTAATTGTGCTAAAAGCCAATATATTAAAGGAGGGACAACCCTGTATAATCACCTACCATTTCTGGTTTGTTTCTTGTAATTTTCAATCTGTTCTTTGGCCTTGACAAGTTGCTCTTCTAAAACACGTACCCTTCCTGTAGCTGGCCCCTGATCAATGGGGCCTTCTGGTATCCTGGATTTCAGAGAATAAAATTTTAAAATTTAAATTTTAAATTATACAACAAAATAAAATTTTACTTTGCTAAAACTTATTTTTTGGCAAATCGATGAGTAATTAAAAATATACAGCACAAAAGAGGTATCAAATGATATATTTTCTTCAAATGTGAAGGCTTAATGATAAACACTGGAATCATACTGAACACAACAGAAAATACTAATGTAGTTTAGAAGATCCATGATCTTCTAGGAATTAAAGAACCTATAGAGCTGTTTCCTAAAAACTTCAACCATTTATTTAGAGTACTACCATCAGAGACAAAGTGGTCAATTCTTTAACAATGTTGAGAATGGAAGGGGAGAGTTAAAGAAAAGATTTAAAGGGAATAACAAAATGTCTATCTGAACATGTGTCTATAGATATACTCATATAGGAAATACAAAGTATTTCCCAATAAATACAGTATAAATCTGTGCTTCAGTTCATGAATTCATGACTAGATTAATAAGCACTGGTTTCACAGGAAAGGGAAAGACAAAAGCAGAAGATAAAATATATTAGAAAAAAAGAGATTAATGCTCTGTTTATTTCTCTCAGCAAAGAAAAAATATCAGTCAATAATATAAAATGTTGCAACTTAACAGAGAAACTCCAGGGTCTTTTGTACATATCATCAATCTATCTGGTTAACTTCTTTCTAAACTGTGCTTGTTTCTAACATGCTTTGCCTTTATGTGAGCTTTGACAGCATACTGTATTCCATTAAGGAATGAATAAGTAAACAAGTAAAATTTGAGCACAGGCTGAACAGTGGTCCCTCAAAGATATCTATATCCTAATCTCTGGAACCTGTGCTGGTCACCTTATATGGCAAAAGAAACTCTGAATGTGTGATTGAGTTAAGAACTTCGAAATTGGGAGGTCTTAATCCAGGATTATCCAGGTGAGTCATAATTATAATCACAAAGGTCCTTTTAAGGAGGAGAGGGATTTCATTATAGAAGAGGAAACAGTTATGTAGCTTTTTATTTTTTTAAAATTAATTTATTCATTTGAAAGTGTTACAGAAAGGTGGGGGGGGGGGGAGAATATGAATCTTCTATCTGTTGGTTCTCGCCCCAGTTGGCCACAATGGCCTGGGTTGGGCCAAGCTGAAGGCAGTAGCCAGGAGCTTCTTCAAGGTCTCCCATGTGGGTGCAGGGCCCCAAGCAGTTGGGCCATCTTCTACTGCTTTCCCAAGCACTTTTTCAAGCACTTTAGCAGGGAGCTGGATTGGAAGTGGAGCAGCACCCATATGGGATGCTGACATTATAGGCCATGGCTTAACCCACTGCTCGACCCACCACGTTGCCCTTCTGACACTGAAACCAAGCCCCTACACAGTGCCAAGGATGCAGATGCTAGTGACCCTCAGGTCCCAGTCTCTCAGTCTCCCAGCCTCCTTCCCTTAAAATGTCTTTGTCCTGCTTTTATGATTGCAAATCAACCTCTTATTGAAATTAGCTCATTGAATTGAGGGAGTGGTGCAACCAGCCCTACAAGGCCCCTAACTGCCAGGTTCATGAGGCCATTTACTTCCCCTTTAGATAACATCTTGATGTTCTGTCTTGAGGGTTTTCTTTTCTAGGAACCCCAAGTCCTGTGCAAAACCTCTACATGTACATGGCCCCAAGATGAGTGGAGTCCACTTTACCATCATCAAAATTCCCTGGAAGGACATTTCGCTGGCCAAAGGATGGCTACAAGCATGGCAGAGGAACCAGGAACTTGGACTTGAGCTGAACACGCACCTCTCAGCCACAACTTCAATCTACGACAACCCTTACATGTAGCCCCTTGAAGAGCCCAGGGAATTAAATGACAGATGCCCAGCTGCTAGCTCTGTGCTTTGCAATGAACATCTATACTCTTTCACCCCAGTGTCCGTAATTGGCTTGCTGCGCGTTGGGCAGGTGGACTCAGTCTTGGGGGGTGTCTATAAAAACACCATGGTTTCAGCACAGTGAAATTCATTTCAAACTTCTGGCCTTCCAAACTATAAATTTCTGTTGTTTTTAGCCACCAAGTTTGTAGCATATGTCACAGCAGCAACAAAAAACTAATACATACATATAAGCACACACATCCTTTTGCAAACTACTGTGAAGATTAAATAATGGCTGATTCTTCTTTAAAGTGTACTTAATTGAGAGAATTTCTATAAAATTATCTAGCACAGTGTCTGTTAATAAACTTTATGAAGGTTATTTTATCTGGGCTTATTCATTTTAGGGGTGAGCTACATACTTGAAAATTCTGCAATATCTATTCTCACCATCACAATCAATTTAAGGGAACTTAATTTTTAAATTGTAGTTGACAGAAATTAAATTCAAATGCTAACAGAGTCCTCTTGCATACAGACTCTGATACAGATTTTTTTAAAGATTTCAGACTTTTTTTTTACATAACTGATGAAGCCAAATTAACTACTAATTCC
Organism: Oryctolagus cuniculus; assembly: GCF_964237555.1. Lineage (NCBI taxonomy): Eukaryota > Metazoa > Chordata > Mammalia > Lagomorpha > Leporidae > Oryctolagus > Oryctolagus cuniculus. The sequence continues at coordinate 11,608,524 of NC_091451.1, read as the reverse complement.
GTACACTACTGCAGAATGATGCTTAGTAAGGAAGCTATTGTTACAGCTATCTCAGCATAACTGAAGGCATTTCATAACTTCCTGTGGACTTGAATGCACTAAATTGAAAAGCATGAAAAATTATCATCTTCTAATCATAAGTATCTGAGGTTGTAGAAAATGAATGGAAAAGGCTTCATTTGTATAAACACAAACTGAACAACGATAAAATAAAGTAGCTAGGTGCATAATTAATTTATGAGCATATATGTATACACATAATGACATAAATGAGGTATGTCCTGAAATACAGTTTTTGGTAAATATGTTTTTTTAAAAGCTTTTATTTAATGACTGCAAATTTCATAGGTATAACTTAAGGAACACAGTGGTTCTTTCCCCCATACCCGCTCTCTCCCTCCCGTCCCACCTCCTACTCCCTCTTCCATCCCATTCTTTATTAACATTCATTTTTAGTTTATACACAGAAAATCAACTTTATGCTAAGTAAAGATTTCAATAGTTTGCAACCCCCCACACACAAAGTATAAAGTACTGTTTGAGAACAAGTTTTGCAGTTTTTTCTCATAGTATAACTCATTAAGGACCAAGGTCCTACATGGGGAGTAAGTGTACAGTGACTCCTGTTGTTCATTTAACAATTGACACTCTTATATATGATGTCAGTGATCACCCAATGCTCTTGCCATGAGCTACCAAGGCTATGGAAGCCTTCTGTGACCACAGACTTTGTCAGTATTTGGACAAGGCCATAATCAAAGTGGAAGTTCTCTCCTTCCTTCAGAGAAAAGTACATCCTTCTTTGATGGCCCCTTCTGGTAAATATGGTTTTCAAAACTTGGTTCTTAATCTCTTTCTGAATTAGATAGCTGGTTTCTAAGAAACAATTTGAAAACAACAAAACTACCTCTTGAGATTTATTTAGCAGCAATATGGCAAAGGACAGAAAAGTCTTTCTTCAGAACACATTTTAGTTATAGAAAAATTCAGACAATAGAAAGACTATGTGTACATTCTTATCTCACGTCTTCATACACTGACGGAATAACATCAGAGGTAAAAGAAGTATGAAAAAGCAGCATACAATCTATTCAGTAGATTTCCACTAAGTACTAAATACAATCTAACTCTAATAAATCATAACTGCACCAGTAATTTACACTGTATTGTTATATATAAAAATGTAATTCAAATGTGAATAAACTATAGATAAAATTATTGGACAAGACCATGTGAAAAAATGCACGAGAACTATTCTTTCTAAACCCCTTTCAGAAAAGAGTCAATCTGCATGAGTAGTCCTCCTTTTTGAATACTGAGGAAATGGAATGTCCTCTTACCGTATTCACTTTGCAGAAGATACAAAGGAGTCTTACTTTGGACCAAAGGTAGAGATCAGATTTATCATCCTGTCTGAAACAACTCGAAGCCTCGAAAAAGTAGGAAGCACCAGTATAAAAAAGAAGAGGCAGTCAACTAAGAACGTTAACCTCTGAGAAGAAAAACAAATGCAAACCCTAGAACTACATCACTTTACTGCTGTGAGAGTTTCCAGACCACAGTGTAGAAAAAAAGAAACCCAGGTAAATCCTAGTAAATATCCTGAATTAAAGAAATAAATCTAAGAGCCTAAGAATCAAGACAGCTAGAGTTCATATAACAGAGAACAGAGGTACCATTTGCCAATCAGCAAAGCACTGATCAGCAAATGCTGTAAAGAAAGAACTCTTTAGAAGGATTAGTGGAAGTGGTACCTGGCATTCATGTGGGGTTGTGTGGAAGAGTTCCTGATCCTGCTAGCCAGGCTGGAAAACATCATAAGTTATAGCATATCAGGTAGAGGTCTCAGAAAGATTTAAGCCCTAAACAATGCTTAGGTATACATAAGAATTCTCAAAAAAGAAAAAAAAAGATCAAACTATTTTCAAACAATTAACTATATTCCAGAAGAATATATATTTGCATGAATACAAGTTTCAAGAAAACAGTAGGGTAAAATTCATGAGGTCTGGAATTCAACAAAAAATTACCAGGCTTGCAAAGACATAGGAACAGACAACCTATAATGAGAAAATCGATCATTCAAAACTTACATAAGAATTAGCACCAATATTATAACTAGCTTGTAAGGAAAAGGTATTATGATTATATTTCATATGTTCAAAAGATAGAGGAAGGAAAGATTTTTGGTAAAAAAAGATATTAAAGATATATAGATCTAAGCTGAATTTCTACAGATGAAAACTATAATGTATGAAATGAAAACCACTCTGAAAGGGATTTACTGCAGATTAGTCACTATAGCTTCTACTTTAAGAAAGTAAGGGTAGGGGAGGCAAACAAAACCCCAACTAAGTAGAAGGGAAGAAATAAAAATCAGAGAGGAAATCAATGAAATTTAAATAAGAAAAGCAACAGAAAAATCAATAAAACCAAGAAAGCTAGTTCTTTGGAAAAATCAATAAAATTGACAGACTTCTTTCTGAAGGCCACAACTGCAAATAATTTAGGTTTTGTGGGCCAATGAGCAAAACAAAGGCTATTGCATAGGTATGAATGTAATAGTTAAAATGTAACCATCAAAATATATAAAACCATCCTTAGTTTGTTGGCCACAAAGCACGAGCTAGCTAGTAGGATTCAGGCCAGAGGCCATAGTCTACCAAACTCTTCTCTACCAGACTGATTAGGAAATATGAAAACAAATCCCAACTCATTTCACAAAGTCAGTATTATCCTAATATCAAAACCGAAGAAAGATATTACAAGAAAAGAGATTATAGATCAGTATCTCTAGTGATATAAAAACTCTCTAAAAAATTAAGCAAACCTAGGGCCAGCATTGTGATTCAGCAGGTTAAACCAGTACCTATAGCAGCCTATACATCCCAGTCCCTGCCAAGGTGCCCAGGGAAAGCAGCAGGTGATGGCCAACGTTCTTGAGCCCCTGCCACCCACATGGGAGACCAGGATGGAGTTCCTGGCTCCCTTTCTGGCTCCTAACCTCAACCTGGACCTGATCTAAGTGTTACAGTAATTTGGAGAGTGAAATAGCAGGTGGAAGATCTCTTTCTCTCTCTCTCCCTCTTTCTACCATTCTGTTTTTTCAAATAAAAATAAATTAATCGATCAAAAATTAGCAAACCTATTCCAATCATACTTACCATTCTCTCTTTCTGTTAGTTACCAGAATAAATGGAAACATATTAAGTATGAATTTATTGTTTTTCAGTACTATGGTCTGAATACTAAATGTCTCCCAGAAGATCTGTATTAAAGGCATGGTCTCCAGGGTGGTGTCATTGGAGAGCTGTGGAACGTTTAAGGAGGTGGGACTTGGAGAGCAGTCACTGGAGGTGTATCCTCTGAAAGTAGTTCTTGAGAAAGGGTTGTTATTTATTTATTTATTTTTGACAGGCAGAGTGGACAGTGAGAGAGAGAAACAGAGAGAAAGGTCTTCCTTTGCCGTTGGTTCACCCTCCAATGGCCGCCATGGCCAGCGCACTGCGCTGATCCAACGGCAGGAGCCAGGTACTTATCCTGGTCTCCCATGGGGTGCAGGGCCCAAGGACTTGGGCCATCCTCCACTACACTCCCTGGCCACAGCAGAGAGCTGGCCTGGAAGAGGGACAACCGTGACAGAATCCGGCGCCCCGACCGGGACTAGAACCCGGTGTGCCAGCGCCGCAAGGTGGAGGATTAGCCTAGTGAGCTGCGGCGCCGGCCGAGAAAGGGTTGTTATAAAAGGCGGAGACTGGGCCCACTTACCTTTCCTGCTCTGGAAAGAGATGTGATCATTTACACCTGCATGCACCCCTGCGTGATGTGTTATGATCTGCCACCCTCACTAGAGGCCAAACCAATGTGGCTGCTTGATCTTGGTTTTAACTTCCAACACTGTGAGCAACATAAAGTAGTACCCTCTCCCCCCCAAAAAAGATTTATTTGAAAGGCAGAGAGGCAGAAACAGAGAGATAAATATTCCATTCTCTGGTTCACTTCCCAAATGCCTACAACAGCTGGGGCTGGTCCAGGCTGAAGCCAGAAGCGAGGAAATCCATCTGAGTTTCCCATGTGGGTAGCAGGGACCTAGTAGTTGGGTCATCACCTGCTGCCTCCCAGGCTATACATTAGCAGGAAGCTGGCCAGGAAGCAGAGGTGGATTTGATTCCAGGCACTCTAACAAGGGATGTAGGCATCCTAAGAGGCAGCTTAACCAGCTGCACCAAGATACCCAACCCTCTTTTCCTTTTTATAAACTTAGCTGCCTTTAATATTTCATTATAGTAATACAAAGCTAACAATAAGAATGGCATCAGTTATAAATACCACACTGAATGCTACCCTTAGTGGCTTACACTGTTCAGTGTTACTGCGCCAACAGTCCTCAGTGTTTTAAGACAAGCACTCAGAGTTGCCAGGCTTCTGCAGAAAATTCTGCTACATTATCACGGCCCTTTTTGCAAGTCAAGCTACTCCAATAAACATGTGCCATTCTACTCTGTATGGATAAATCAGATGAATCCAACACTGACACTGAGAAGGTCATTCAATGCAGTGCCTTTAAAGCTGCTGGTGAGGTGCATCACTGAGATGAAAACCACGGGTTCTGAAGGCAGACAGACGCCGGCGAAGAGCCTGACTAGCAGTTAATTCTGAACAAGTCACTTAACCTTTCTGAAATCTGCTCTGTACCTTTACTAGGAAAGCAACATAACACCACTGAGACGAGTCCTGAGGATTTAAATGTCCAACACAGCGGAGGCTCTGTGTGACCTGCTAACATTTTTATTGTGTTCTCCTGTGGAATATCTTTTTGGTACAACCCTAAAATTTCATAAACATTATAAGAAATATGACTGCTTCCAGTTATAAATTATGCTGCTGATGAGCAAACCAGAATCACTGGTCTAGGAAAAATTTAACAGAATTATGTATCACAGTAAGTGTTTAGAAAGGATTACGCTTGGAAAATGCAATAGACTAGAAAACTGGAAGTCCTATGAGAAAAACTGTAAACATTTTTTTTCTTTCTTTCTTTCTTTTTTTTTTTTAATTGACAGGCAGAGTGGACAGTGAGAGAGTGAGAGAGAAATGTCTTCCTTTTCTGTTGGTTCACCCTTCAATGGCCGCTGCGGCCGGCACGCGGCACACCGCGCTGATCCCAAGCCAGGAGCCAGGTGATTTTCCTGGTCTCCCGTGTGGGTGCAGGGCCCAAGGACCTGGGCCATCCTCCACTGCCTTCCCAGGCCACAGCAGAGAGCTGGACTGGAAAAGGGAGGAGCAACCGGGACAGAATCCAGCACCCCAACCGGGACTGCCGGAGCTGCAGGCGGAAGATTAGCCTAATGAGCCGCAGCACCAGCCTAACTGTAAACTTTTAAACTATGACCTTCTTAAAAAAAAAATCTCTTTGAAAGAATTCATTCTAAGAATTCTACAGTTGATAGTTTTTAGGTTGAATATCAGTGTATTTGGTTTTTTATTATGCTATGTTGGAGATACTAATTGAAAACTGACTAAAGAAAAAATAAGATTTAGTAACTTTCCTAGCTATTCTACCAACCCACACCAGTCCCTGGGAAAACATGAATGAGAACAAAGAAGGATGGCTCTTGAAAATTTCAGCAATAGTAAAGCAACTGATCATATAAGAGATGAAGGCAACCCTTCTTCAGAACAAGTCTGGCTAACCTCTGCAAATAAATTAATAGCTTTGGAAAGAATGCCATATAAATTAGACAATAATACTACAGGTTCTAACTGAACATGGCTGCTGTGAAAACTATGATTAATAAGGAATTTTAATCTTTCAAGTACGCACATTAATATCCCAGTTTTTAAAAACTTGATTTTTATTATATATATTTGAATTCACAGCACATTAAAATCATAACTTTCCATTTTGCATATGTATGCACATGTGCTCATCTCTGTGTATACTTTATTTATTTATTTATTTATTTATTTTGACAGGTGGAGTTAGACAGTGAGAGAGAGAGAGAGAAAGGTCTTCCTTCTGTTGGTTCACCCCACCAAATGGCTGTGATGCCCAGCACACTGTGCTGATCTGAAGCCAGGAGCCAGGTGCTTCCTCCTGGTCTCCCATGCGGGTTCAGGGCCCAAGCACTTGGGCCATCCTCCACTGCACTCCCAGGCCACAGTAAAGAGCTGGACTGGAAGAGGGGCAACTGGGACAGAATCTGGTGCCCAAACCGGAACTAGAACCCAGGGTGCCGGCGCCGCAGGCAGAGGATTAGCCTAGTGAGCCGTAGCACCGGCTGTGTATACTTTATTTAATCTAGTTAAAAATAATATTTCTAAAAGGGCAAAAAAATCATTAGTGCATAATGAAGACAAAAATTAATCTTCTTAAACTGGTAAAGTTTAAGATTCCAGGTCACTAGTTTGTCAGGTATTTTACAAACTTTGCTTCTTTTGTTATTACATAAGTTTGTATTTCCTAACCTGTGGGGAGCAACTCGGACTCGACTAAGTTACTGGAATTAAGACTTATTCTATGCATCTGCTCTCCCACAATATGGCGCTGGGAGAGGAGGAAACAGCTTCTACACAGCTGCTTTCACCAACTTGACAAGCTGCAGGAGCTGCTCCTGATTGGAGGAGAGCAGCATACTCGGCGTGTGGGCAGCCGAGTTGGGATTGGTGGAAAAGGACTATAAAGGAGGAGAGAGACAACATGAACCAGGAACATCTATCTGAAGGAACACCTGTGCAGCCCCCGAGAGAGCTGGCCGGCGGTGTGCCGCTCCCCCGTGGAAGTGGGGAAAGTGGCAGGGGGAACCGCCCTTAACATGGAGGTGGAAGGGACGGTAGCCAACCCGGGAAGAACCAGCAGCAAACCCGGGGAGGGCCGAGCAGACAAAAGAACAGCGCAGGGTCCTGTGTCGTTCCTCCGCGAAGAGGGGGAGCGACATAATGGTGCCGTGACTCGGATATGAAGCTTAGGAGGGATAATGGTGCCGTGACTCGGATATGAAGCCTAGGCAGGGTTTAGTGTCGTTCCTCCATGAAGAGGGGGAGCGACACTAACCCACATGATATATATGCTGATACTTTAAGAAACAAAGCAATTATTTATCAGCCACAGCAGTATTTTATAGACTAGAACTGACAGAAGAGAATGATATAGACGATAAACAAAAACGCTGTTCTTTGATAGAGAATATGTTTAAAAATGAATATACGTTAATTCTACTGATATCAAAGTGGCCTTTCTTCTACAATCAGGTAACTGGTTATAAACTGAAACTTCTAGAGCAGATTGAGCTGCATCACAACAATGAAGGTAAGGCCCAGGCCAGTCCGGACATTGCAGGTATCTGGAGATTGAACCGGCAGATAGGAGCTCTGTGTCTGCCTCTCAGAAAAAAAATTCTTTTAGAAAAAGTGATTTTTACTGTAGTTATTTTCCAATTATTATTTTAAAAGATTTATTTATTTATTTGAAAGTCACAGTTACACAGAGAGAGGAGGAGAGGCAGAGAGAAAGAGAGGTCTTCCATTCACTGGTTCACTCCCCAACTGGCTACAATGGCAGGAGCTGCACCGATCTGAAGCCAGGAGCCAGGAACTTTCTCCGGGTCTCCCACGCAGATGCAGGGGCCCAAGGGCTTGGGCCATCTTCTACTGCTTTCCCAGGCCATAGCAGAGAACTGGATCGGAAATGGAGCAGCTGGGTCTTGAACCAGCACCCATATGAGATGCCAGCATTGCAGGCAGCGGCTTTACCCACTACGCCACAGTGTCACCCTGTTTCCAATTATTTTTTATGGAAATTTCCTAAAAGCCAATTTGGTACTGTGAAATTTGTTAGTAAAGCATATCATTTCATGTCTATTCCTGCATTAATATCATAATCCCTTATATGGATATTCTGAAGACAACTTTAATCTATATCCTTACTTTATGAAACACACACCCTGCAGTATTCATAAAATTTTAAATATTTGAAGAGAAAATCTGTTTTGTTTACATAAGCAATTTTTTTTCTCTTTCAAAATACAGATTTCCCACTTAAAGATTCATTTTAGTTAACTTATATAATTCTTTATTAAAACTCATTGATAGTTTCCTTCCTCTATTCTTTTTCAAACCAAGTAAATGAATGAAAGGTACATAGCATTGACAGAAAAACATTCACAAAAGGATTGAGGTCCAACTGATTGCATTTTACAGTGATTCAAGAAAAAATATGGTAAAAGTTAACAGGAAGGAGTTATAGCTTAGCATAGCAATTAAGAGTCCATTTAAGAAGCCCATGTCCCACAGAGGAGTCCCTGGGTTCAATTCTCAGGCCCACTCTTGACTACAGCTGCCTTCTAATGTAAACCGTGGGAGGCCATGGTGATGCCTCAATTAACTGGGCGCTCCTGCCACATGCACATGAGAAACACCTGGACTGAGTTCCTGGCCCCTGGTTTTGGCTCCAGCTCAGCCCTGGCCACGGAGGTATCTGGAAAGTAAACCAGTGGACAGAAGTGTGCTCACTCTCTCTCTCTTTCTCTCTAATAATTTCTTTTTTAAAAGAACAAGCAATACTGGGACTAACCTTGCAGTCTTATGGAATTATGTTGGGGATTATGAACATCATTGAAAACTGGAAGGACTTACCAATTTCCTGAAGACTAGTGAAGAGAAACTAAGCTGGATGCATAACATGATCCCAGAAGATGCACAGAAAATGTAAGAGAAATTACCAAACAGCACGCATAAAACCTGGTCTTTGGACCTTGTACAGTACTGTTCCAATCAACACTATCATTTGCAGGAATGCATTCTTTCCATAAAAGGGGTCATCTCTATACCCTTTCTGAATGTTAGGATTCTGGAATTCCAGGTTGAATACCGCATTCATTTTAACCCATCACTGTGTTTTCTGATGGAACCTAGCAGGGAATCTCCACTGATTTATAACCTCAAGATGGCCTCAGATTCCCCCAGATTAACCTTCTCGTGTGGTTGCTCTTTGGCTCCAAATGAAAATCAATTCCATTTTATTCAGTAAACACTTCGTTGCACTTGATACTGGGACAACTCATGGGAGATACCAGAGGTAAGACAAGATCACACCCTTATCTAACCCTTAAGGAGTTCACTAACAGGGAAGGACAAGCAAATAAGCAAATCATTGCAATCCAATGTGAAAAGTGCAGAAGTAAATTTGCGTTTAAGTAGCAGAAAACAGGAAGTGACTATCACTGTAAAGTGACTAGACAGACTAACATGGGGCAAAGGTGGCTTTTTAGAGAAGACAAAAAGCAAGATCTATCTTAAAGGACAATCTAGGCTAAAGGGAGTAGAAAGCATCTAGGAAAAATGAATAACACATGCAAAGTATTGTTGGCAGGAAATTGAACAGCGGAAGTTGAAAACAAAGAATCTAGGAAGAGCCATAAACACCTCCTATGTCATGCAAAGAAGTTTAGATGTTCTTGTACCCTGTGCAATGGAGAGCCATAAAAAGATTTTAAACAATAGACAGCAAAATAAGATTGTCAAGAATATTCACTGTAGCTCTAGTATAGAGAATGGAATGCAGGAAGAGACACAGACAGGTTACAATGACAGGAGACCATAAGAGTCAGATCTAAGGGAGCAGTGATATGCTTAGAGATGAGGAAGAGTGATGCTTACTGAACAGAAAGAATCAGATAGTGTCTTTTTGTTTCCCTCCTTCCTTAACAAGGCCAGAGAAAAGACAAAGAAACAGAAAAGACAACAACAGATATGGAGAGAAATATCCTGAGATTTCTCTCTCTAATCAACTTAGAGAATCAGATTCCTATGTGAATCAAGGATACTCTCTTTAAATAACAGTTGACAAGTCTCATAGGACAATAACCAATACGGGAGGGGAGGCCAATTGAGTTTTTTTTTTTTTTTTTAAGATGTATTTATTTATTTGGAAGTTGGAGTTACACAGAGAGAGAAGATGCAGAGAGAGAGGTCTTCCATCCACTTGTTCACTCCCCAGTTGACCACAATGGTCAGAGCTGTGCTGATCCAAAGCCAGGAGCCAGGAGCTTCCTCTGTATCTTCCCACATGGGTGCAGGGGCCTAAGGGCCTGGGCCATCTTCTACTGCTTTCCCAGGCCACAGCAGAGAGCTGGATTGGAAATGGAGCAGCCAGGACTCGAACTGGCATCCATATGGGATGCCGGCACTGCAGGCAGCAGCTTCACCCACTATGCCACAGTGCTGGCCCGAGTTTTTCTTTTCACAAACAAGATTTGATTCTTTAAAATGGTTCAGAAATGATTAAGGGGAAAAAGAATTCCATTGGACAAACATGTTTATAATAGATTGTGAATCTAACTTAAAAGAAAGCTTGGTAAATAACGCCTGGCCTTAGAGGCCGGCACTGTGGCGCAGCGGGTTAAAGCCCTGGCCTGAAGCGCCAGTATACCATATGGGCACCGATTCTAGTCCTGGCTGCTCCACTTCCAATCCAGCTCTTTGCTATGGGCTGGGAAAGCAGTGGAAGACAGCCCAAGTTATTGGTCCCTTGCAACAGCCTCAAAGACCTGCAAGAAGCTCCATTGTGGCCATCTGGGGAGTGAACCAGTGGATGGAAGACCTCTCTCTATGCCTCTGCCTCTCTGCAACTCTGCCTTTCAAATAAATAAATAAATCTTGAAAAAATAAAAATAATGCTTGGCCTCTTTTAAACCTAGCTGCAAGCCACAGCATGAACCAAGTAATCTCCTGAGTAATCTAGGGACACAAACCCAGCAGTGCAATATACTTGATAAATGTCAACAAGAAAGAAAAACAGGTACAAGGCTAATCTACCACTAGGAGAGAGAAATAAAATGCTAGAGGAATTAGATCCAGTCTCGGTGGCAATCGTGAATATTTACTCTTTTACTCTAAAGAAGAAAAAACAAATTCTAAAACATCTTATGGTTATGTTTACAAAGGATACACTTATTGTTTTTGATTACTCCTGTCCACTTACATAAAAAAGAATATAATTTGTTAAAAATTTTCATTTGAAAGAAGTACTTTATAAACATGGCTATCTTACCATTGCTAAGGAATTTTTGGAAGGCTACAACATCATGTCAAAGATAATTGTAAATTTTCTGGGAGAAGGAGGAAAAGGAGAAAGAGGAGGAACAGAAAGAGACAACACCTAGTATATCCACAAAAAACTGGAGAGAAGTTACCTATAATATATTACTCAATTATATGAATATATATATATATATAGTGAAATCCATTTTACGCAATGCCGACAACACACAGAGGTTGAAATAGTTTCAATGAAGATTAGATTGTGGATCCTCCAGGAATATTTTAAGTAGAAAAGCTGACTGAATATGCCTGAAAACTTCCAAAGTTGATTTTGGAGGATATACTCTCCTACTCCAAAATGAAATGTGCTTTAATGTCATTATTAGAACCAGGCTATTTACATAAAAGAATGGCATATCTTAACTGCAAGCCCAGTATCTCATTATCTAGTAGTCTTCTTCTGCTTTCCAGCAAAGGCTGAATGAAGTTTGAACAAACTCCATATTGCTGAAAAAAAAGGAAGACTTCACCACTTATGTATTCATTCTCTCAAACGATCAATTCCCCTATAAGAAGGCATTGCTTGAATGAAGGGGAAAAAAAAACCAGATGATAGGTCAGTCTCCTATTTCCCCTTCCTTCATAAAAACAAAAACCAAAAAATCCCCACCTAGTCACTCTTTCATCAATAAATTACAAATATATGCTTCAAATCTTACTCACATAATCATTTCTTTGGGAACTACTTTCTAGCAGAGGGGCAATTATAGCACAGAACCAAAGTGAAGATCTCTATACAGACATATATCCAAAGAGATTCAGTGTTTTTAAAATGAAGGTGGCAAAAAGCCAACTGTACATACAACTAGAAACGCAGAGCTGCAGAAAACCCTTCATAATTATCGCTCAGTTAATAAGCACCTGGAAATTTCCTGAAGCACTAGGAAGTGAGAAGGTGAGATCTAAAAGCAGCAGCTTCTATTTATTCCCAGTAACTTTTTCTTTTATCATTTTGCAATAGATTTTACACCTTTTCAGTTACAATCACTCATGCAAAAAATTGTTACTATCTGTGATTTGCAGGCAGTGTTCATCCTACACCTAAAGTGTGCTACCACCAGATCCCATGTAATATATAGCAACAACAACAAAAGTCTGTTTATCAGTGCACACTTCTCTTGGTTTCTTTATCAGAATAGTGAACCAACGGCAAAGGAAGACCTTTCTGTCTGTCTCTCTCTCTCACTGTCCACTCTGCCTGTCAAAAAAAAATAAAATAAAATAAAAAATAAAAAAAAATAGTTTAAGAAGGCAAAATTGATTTTCAGCTAAGATGTTAAAGATAGGGTGTGTTTTGTAAGGCATTTGTAAAGATTCAGATTCCTCTCATGTCACCAATGAAAAACAATCACCTGTTTGCAAAATCACAATCAGAGTAACCCTGCCTAAGCTTTAATTGCTTAAATGCTTTTCATCCAACATTCTCAGGATGTTTTGCCAATACTAATTAAGCTATAAAAAACCCCAGTGAGGTGAGCATTATTAACAACTGAAGGGTCATCTTTTAAAGAAAGAATTGAATTTCCTTATATACTATCTCACTGCCTAGTTGAGGTCTAACAGTTGTCAGACAAGAGAGTTGATATTCAAAGATATAATACCATAAAATCCCAGAAGCAAAATCTCATTCCTCTCTCATGTTCTTAAATCCCCTAACTTGTACTAAACTATCATCTTTTTTTGCCTTTCACTGAAAACAGTGACAACTGATAGGCCAAGAGAAAGTCACACAGACCAGTTAATACCTAAGTCTGAGTTTCTTCATATCAAACTACGAAAACTTTAAACAAACTGCACATTCGTTTAAGTACTTTAAGTATTCATACAACTGTTCTTATGAGGTAACAACTTTTTGCATAAAAATTTCTAGGTTTCGTTGTCTATGTGTATTTTAAACAAAATATAGATGCAAGAACCCAAACTGAAGGACATACTATTTTCTCAGGTCAATTCAGAAATAGTTTGTTGTTCTTCCACTACAATGAAATAACAAACAGGTAAAATTCCCCTCAAAACAGCATGATACCACCTCTTCTTCCCTTGGGGATGTTTAAGTAGGCAGATGGAGTGACAGAAGGTGAAAGAATATCACTATTCTTTGCCCTCAGGTATATAATATCAACCAGAAGCAGGAAACCTATTTCCAACAAATACCAGGAGACTAACACAGCAATAGCATAAGTTACTGAATCTTAAAGTTATCTTAGTAGTAATTTAGACTCTCTTATTGTTTTCTGGAGGTAAGAATCTGTGTTCTCATTTCAACAGGCGGGGTGATCATGGCTATGTCATGTATTCTTGATTCTTTCCTTACAGATAGGAAGGTTATTTCTGGAAGTATTCAGAAGGAAGTGACAGAGAAAATGACCTCTGGGCAAAAAACCTAAGCGTTCAGCTGGTAGGGGAAATATTTTGCCACCATATAATCCTTCTGTACTGTTTGAATGTTTACCATGTCTACATATCACTTTTTAAGAAACTGGAACTTCTTGTGTAAAAAGTAATTTTTTTTTTTTTTACTTAAGAGAAACAGAAAGAAATGAGGAGAGGTCTTTATACCGAATAAGTAAAAGTGAACCATTGTGAGTCAACACATTGAAGGCAAAAAAAAAAAAACCACATAAGGTATATACCAATGTTAAGGTCTGAGAAGTGCCATTGTGTTTTTGTGTTTTTTGCGCTAAATCTCATTTTTAAATTTATACAGGCTCATTAGCCCTTATTTATCTTACATGCATTTAGTTAGAAAATGCAACTAACAGACTTCAATATTTAAAGAAAAGGTTTCTTCTGAAATCGAGATTTTTTTTCTAATTGATGTTTCATCACAAATAAATCCACCAAGGTATGGAACAGCAAGAAAGCAGTTTCTGCTGGTGGATTTTATAAAACCTTTTTCTTGGCAAACACTTATTTATGAAAATACCTTTTCTGTATATCACTGAAGAACAAAACTGTGAAGTAGAGGGAGGGAGAAGGACAGTGAAAAAGAGGATGGAAAGGGACCAGCAAAAGGAAAGGAAAGAGACAGGAGAAGGAAAAACAAAATGTGATCATACAGTCTGCAGGACTAAGAATTGCAATCATTAAAAAACATTCTAAACACTTGTTACATGTCAAGTACATAAAGATACAAGCAAGAACCAGGACTAGCCAACATCCTCAAAAATGTTGCAACCAGGTAGAAAAGCCAGAAAAAAATTATGAATTACAATACATGTAATAAAATTATGATTTTGGGGGGCCAGCGCTGTGGCAGAGCGAGTAAAGCCGCTGCCTGCAGTGCCAGCATCCCATATGGGCGTGGGTTCAAGTCCCGGCTGCTCCACATCCAATCCAGCTCTCTGCTATGAACTGGGAAAGCAGTGGAAGATGGCACAAGCCCTTGGGCCCCTGCACCCGTGTGGGAGACCTGGAAGAAGCTCTTGACTTCTGGCTTTGAATCGGCACAGCTCCAGCCATTGTGGCTATCTGGGGAGTGAACCAGTGGATGGAAAACCTCTCTGTCTCTCTCTCTGCCTCTGTCTCTGCCTCTCTGTAACTCTGCCTTCAAATCTTTTTTTTTTTTTTTAAACTATTTAAAAAATGTTATTATTTGAGGCCAACATTGTGGCTTAGGCTTCAGTGTCAGCATCCCATATAGGCACTGGTTCGAGTCCTGGCTGTTCCACTTCCAATCCAGATCTCTAGTATAGCCTGGGAAAGCAGTAGAGGATGACCCAAGTCCTTGGATTCCTGTACCCACATGGGAGACCGAGAGGAAGCTCCCAGTTCCTGGCTTTGGATAGACCCAGTTCTAGCTGTTGTGGCCATTTGGGGTGCGAACCAGCAGATGGAAGACCTTTCTCTGTCTCTCCCTCTTTCTGTCTCTAATTCTACCTCTCAAATAAAACTTTTTTTTTTTAAAGTTATGATTTGATATGAGGGTTTAGACTACAACTTGTTTGTTCTGAGGAAATCAGAGTCATTATTTCCAAAGGAAACTAATTCCAACTGGATATGCCTACCAGTCCCCAATCTTCATTGTTGTGTAATAACTTACATAAAATCTTTTTACATATACTTACCTCTTTTTTCCCCCTTGTCTAAAGGTAAAATAAAAAATTGTAAGTAATGATAGTCACATCCAAAGTGAGAATAGTTTGAGGCTGGTGCTGTGGTGTAGCAGGGTGAAGCAGCTTTATCCGCTACCCCTCAGCGCCAGCCCCAGGACACAGGTTTCTTAACTGCTAGGCTAAACGTCCTCTCCCTCCCCAATATCTGTTATTTTCTAGAATGCACTCTCTAGGAAAGTCTCCTTCCACAACAAGTACCAATTTGCTATTTTATAATGATACTTCTGAGGCTAGGTCATGTAAAACTCTGCAACTTCTGCCTTGCTCTCTTACTCTAGGGGCAGCCAGCTGTCAAGTCATGAAATGCCCAAATTAAATTTTGCAATAACTATTTTTTGCAATAATAGCAACAGATAATTAATGAATCAGGCCAATAGAATAGCACATGTTTTGTATCCTACTTTCTTTCCTATAAGATGTAACCCACTTCTCAAATTGTCACTGTTCAAAGAGGGGTAAGGAATCAGCAAGACATCTATTTACTGGTATATGAGGTGAATAATACCGTCCTTATTACAAAATAGAATTTATCCACACACAAGTGTAAAAGTTTGGTGTGTGGACTCAATTTATGGTCTTTTCCTTAATACCATGCCCTTGACATCAATTTGGCCAAATGACTCAAATATTAGTAGTACACAGTCTGAATTAGAAGTTTAATATATCATTCTAACAACTGGGAAGTAAACTAGCATAACCCTTGAAGGAAATGGTATTAGATTATCTTATATTCTAATAATTACAACTGATTTACATGACACTGAACTAAATATCTAAATGTGGTTAATGGCACTTTACATGTCAGACGGCAGATATCACCTAGGGCAGAGGCTCTCTTCTGATTTAACAAATTCTAAAGATCACCTGGCAAGGTAATCTCCACTTGTCTTCTCTGATGAAAAATGAAGATACCTTAAAGACACTCTTCATTTTGAAACATAAGGGAGTTGGTTAACATAAATTTAAAGGGATACTCCCTAAGAAATTACATAATGCCCTGAGTCATAATCCTCAATTAATTGCAGTTGCTACTGTATTTTGTGAACACTAGCATTTTACTAGCCAGAGTTATAGTCACATAGTCACTTGCTAATATGGTTGTGGACAGAGTTATAGTTAGCCGTGTAATCCTTAAAACAACAACTCTACCTTTAACTTTAGGCAGGGCTACCTGTGTTATAAACTTGGTAAAAATGTATTTGTTCTTTATGCAAATAGAAATTATCAACAAAATTTAATTCTTTAGTTTTAATAAAAAAGAAAAATATTATAATTTTTTACTCATCTACAAATTCCCATTCTCCTTATGCATTCTGATTTCCTTTACCCAAATATCCAATTAGCTGTTTTTATATTTAGCTGTCATTCTGATGTTAATTCTTTATCTAATAAGCTTCAGCACTGTAATAACACATACAATAAATCAGGGTAAAAATAATGTAAAGGTATGTAACACCCAAAAGGTCTTCAAACATCATGGAAAAGAACTGTGGATTTTTTCTGTGGTTAATAAACTATTCAGGCTGGTGCAGCAGCTCACTAGGCTAATCCTCCGTCTTGCAGCGCCGGCACACCGGGTTCTAGTCCCGGTCGGGGCACCAGATTCTGTCCCGGTTGCCCCTCTTCCTCTGCTATGGCCCGGGAGTGCAGTGGAGGATGGCCCAAGTACTTGGGCCCTGCACCCCATGGGAGACCAGGAGAAGCACCTGGCTCCTGGCTTTGGATCAGCGCAGTCCACCGGCCGCAGCACACCGGCCGCAGCGGCCATTGGAGGGTGAACCAACGGCAAAGGAAGACCCTTCTCTCTCTGTCTCTCTCACTGTCCACTCTGCCTGTCAAAACAAACCAACAAAAAACCAAAATAAACAATTCAAAAACAGTTTCCTAAAACTTAAAATGCAAATGTTGACTAACCAGTATCTCCTTTTCCTTGCATACCTTCTATTTTAACCAGGCCTAAAACTCAGATATGTATTTTTCTTTAACTTACAAGCTCGTTTTTGAATTCTTGTTAGACAATGACAGCTTTTCCACGGAAAGCCTTTCTCCATCTTAGACTTTATTCCTTCCAGAAATGGTAGCCACATATCTTTGTGCAAATTTTCCTTATATTCATTGCACATTCAATCAACAAGAATATAAGAGCTGTGGAAATAATCCCCCCTTGTTCTATGATTCTGTCATTTTTACATCTGCTGCAGCATCACCTGAAAACCATTTTCATAATACTTAACCATAGTATATTACTTTAATGAGTTCAATCATTAAGGTCTTTTCAATTTGCCATCTTATTTTAAAAATCACTATTTGCTCTTTATTTCTTGGTATTTCTAAATAAATGAATTAATACAGTACTTTCTCATATATCTTAAAACTAGTCCCATTTAATCCTTTTAGAATGTTCTTAAAAGAATTTTACTCCGTGCTGAATGCATCTTAGAGTATAACTGATGACTGATTCTCTGCCATCACAAATGTCAAGAGAAGAGACCTTCAAGGCAAGGTCTCTACCAGTTTACACAACTTATACAATGAGCATTTACAATGTGATCAACACCATCTTAATGACTAGTAAGAATAAATGCCAATGCTGACAAATGACCTATAATTAACCCAGTGAGTTTACTATTCCACTCTCAGATGGGTAAAGGAGACAAGGACAGCATGAAGAATACAACTAACAACCTCCCTCATTCCATCTGTTAACCTTTCATTCCTTTTGAAGACTTCCTGGCAATGAGACATTTCAGAAATTCCTTGGTCTCTATGTTATTATCTAACATACATTTTTTTTAAGATTTATTTATTTATTTGAAAGACAAGGTTAAAGAGAGGCTGAGGCAGAGAGAGAGAGAGAGAGAGAGAGAGAGAGAGAGAGAGAGAACGGTCTTCCATCCGCTGGTGCACTCTCCAGATGGCCGAAATGGCCGGAGCTGAGCCAATCCGAAGCCAGGAGCCAGGAGCCAGGAGCTTCCTCTGGGTCTGCCACACAGGTACAGGGGCCCAAGGACGTGGGCCATCTTCCACTGTTTTCCCAGGCCACAGCAGAGAGCTGGATCAGAAGTGGAACAGACGGGTCTTGAACTGGCACCCATATGGGATGCCAGCACTGCAAGTGGCAGCTTTACCTGCTATGCCACAGCACCAGCCCCTAACATACATTTCTAATTTTAAATAGACACTCAAGTTTTGAATCTGATATGGGTATGTGTGTGTGTGTGTGTGTGTATGATATATAATAATCTGATAGCCCATGCATATAAGAGGTCTTCACATAGTTCATTAAAATGAGTATTATGAAAAAACTACAAGGATTTCAAAATTTTTGTACTAAAACTTATTTTTAATACTGTCTTTTCATGAACTTTTCAAAGTACACACACACACACACACACATATCAGATAATAAAAGACGTTTCACATTACCATCCAGGGTGCACAGTATTAATGTTCCTTACTCCATTCTGTTGAGAAGTATAATTTTTCTGGCCATACTTGAATAATCTATCCAATAGTGTATCGGATACTGTTGCATTCCAACTCATAAATAAGTACTTCAAAATTGCATTAAATCTAAGTGTACTACTAATCCTTTCATAACTGACTAATATATCTTATTGGATATTTGCAATGTCTAATGCATGTTTTAATTATAAGCTATTAAAAATTGGGGAAAGCTCAAAGTAATTTTCTTGGCATAGCCTCATGTGCTATTAAGAATTTAATAAGTACACTTAATGAAGAGAATGAAAAAACATGAAGCACTAGATTCTATTTCTAAGTCTAAACCTTTTTACTCTGTTATATTAAGCAGGTTATTTAATATTTATATGGTCAACTACAAGATGCAAGTGATGATTATGCCTTTAGCCTAGGAAGATTAGGTCAAGCAATTACTATATGAGAAGCAACCACTTTGTGGTGATACATGTTTACTCTAACAACCAAACGCCTTTTAAGACCTCATACGTATTTATATGTTAGTTAACGAAATCATCATAGCAGCCCAATAAGACAGGCATGAAGTGGAATGCCACCAGCCATTTTTCTTTAAGCACTGACTCCTGCCACTACGTACAGCTATGTTAGTACTATGAGTTCCTCTTTCCCTTCCCTGTGTTGGCTAACAGAGTACACGCATCTGAAAAAGTTGCACCACTCAGTTTCCCTTGCCTGAAAACTTAGAATGTGGATTGGGAGCAACTAGTTAGTTGCAGCTTATCACTCAAACCACTGTTGTATTTCTTCAAGAGCACTGGGGCCAGCTCTCTGCTGTGGCCAGGGAGTGAGCGCAGTGGAGGATGGCCCAAGTGCTTGGGCCCTGCACCCCATGGGAGACCAGGAGAAGTACCTGGCTCCTGCAATCGGATCAGCGTGGTGCCCCGGCTGCAGCGCGCCGGCCGCGGCGGCCATTGGAGGGTGAACCAACGGCAAAGGAAGACCTTTCTCTCTGTCTCTCTCTCTCACTGTCCACTCTGCCTGTCAAATTAATTAATTAATTAATTAATAATAATAAAAGGCACTGGGACTCCCATGTCAGCCACTTGGACTCTTAAGCAATGAAAGCTGATCTGCAGCAGAGGCAGAGGAAGGACAAGGAGGAGGATTAAGGACGAGATGTAAGGAGAATCAGAAATGGGGAAAAGAAAGAGAAAATGAGTAAGATAAATGTGTGTGAGCAAAATGAGAAAGAAGTATATACAGAGAGCAAAAATGACAGATATATATAGACAGATAAATAGATTAAAAGTCTGGGTTTGGACCAGCATTCTAATTCCTGTTTCTAGACCTTCATAAAGTTTTAACTTATTTTCTGCCCCTGAGAAACAAAAGATATCAATATATATTCTTACAAAATGATCTAATTTTTTGGCCTGGTAAATGTTTATAACCCAAAAGAAACACACAACAAATATTAAACATAACTTTGACCAATATGCTAAATTTCCATAGTTTATAAATGATGGACCTAAGGTTTAGCGATGACAAGAACTACACAGAGGTAACAGCTAGCTAATAATTATATAGCAGAGATAGAATAAAAATTCGGATCTGCCTGCCTACGAAGCCTGAATGATGGAATGCATGAATGAAATTTATAAACCAGTATGACAAATGCAAATGTATACAGAGTGTCAAAATACTTAATGATGTAA
Organism: Oryctolagus cuniculus; assembly: GCF_964237555.1. Classification (NCBI taxonomy): domain Eukaryota; kingdom Metazoa; phylum Chordata; class Mammalia; order Lagomorpha; family Leporidae; genus Oryctolagus; species Oryctolagus cuniculus. Next base: position 11,588,153 of record NC_091451.1, on the reverse strand, counting down.
AAGAAAGCCATACATAAGGCAAAATGAACCATAATTTTAACTTGATATTAAATAAAGGTAACACATGTTGAAGTGCCTAGATCTTGGCTTATAGGACACATTACAATGTATCCACAATCTTTGGATTTACTTTCTCCTTCTTCCTCTTTAACTGTTACCATTTGACTTTTCCATCTTTGTTCCACGTTTTTATGCCCTTAAAAAGCAAACATCAACAATGATGTAATTCACCTTCTTTAATCTTTTGATTAGGTTTCAACACTTGATATCAAGATGTAAGCTGTGGTAGCTCCAGCTTCCTGCTAATGCAGACTCTGCATGGCAGTGGTGATGTTCAAGTAACCGAGTTCCTTCACCCACACGGGAGACTCAGGTTGAGTCCCCTGCTCCTGACTTCAGCCCTAGCACACTCTCAGTCATTGCAGGTATTTAGGGAGTAAACCAACAGACAGAAACTCTGTCTCAAATAAAAAAAAAATTTTTTTAAACCAAGTTACTATATATGCTAAATGTCTTATTTGGCTCAGGGTTCTATTTTCTCTCTTTTTTCTTTTTCAGATTCTTTTTTCAGCAATCTAAATTCAGTATCATTAGCATTGCCTACAGTCTACAAAGCACTTACTAGAGCTTTACAAGGTCCTCCTATTGGTTATGAATGACAGTGTGCATTTTTATATTTTATCACAATGCTAACTACTAGAGTGACCTGATCTATCACATTTATCACCTCTAGTAACTCACAATGACATGAAAATGCAGAATTTCAGTGGAAACTACTTAATTGCTGACAAGAATTCTGTCACTAGTCAACAACAAAAAATTTATGATGTGATAGAACCAAAAAGGAGTACTCTGACCACAACAGTAAAAGGCAGATCAAGAAATCTTGTTTTAAAAAGATAGCATATAAGAATGTTTAAATGTTAATCATAACATGACTAAATATACAAGTAAAACATTTATTACATGATTTATACAAAATATAGTCTTAATTGCTGACTCATCTATGCGGCATTCAGTATGTCCAAGGTACTGAGCCAAGTAACCTGTGAGATCAAAGATGAAATAGGCATACATCAACATGTCTAAGATGACAGTTACCAGCTGGGAATACAGGGATGAGTTTTCCAAATCAATTAGTTTCATTCATCTGATAATATTTCAAGTAGAAGGTACTTATTTCCGAACACTATAATAGAAAGATGAATTAGATATGGTCTGCTCCATCAATATATTCAATTAAAATTCTGTTTGAGACAATTTTATAAAAAGTTAACCCACTGAGTTGAGCACAATGACAGGAGTAGAACATGGTGTGGGAAGATCCACGGAAAGAGGACCTAATCCAGATGAACTGGGTAAAGACAGGACTCTCAGAGGAGAACATGCTCAGACTGAGTCTCAAAGGACCAATAACGCAAAAAATGCTCAGGAAATATGAGGGTGGAGCTGAACCAGTAAAATAGCAAAACGTACAAAGGTATAGAGGCAGAAGCACAGTGTGTTTGGAAAACTGAAGTGCAGGATGCAAATTAGGAAGTATGGAGAGTAAACATCACAGAGGTAAACAGAGAGCCACCTAAAAATAATGATTTAAATACATTTTATAGCAAGATGTTTCAGAATAGCATAAAATTTCCAGGAGAAATATACACATGAATTTAAAATGAAAGAAATCATATTTATTCATCATAAACAATATGATACACAACCGCAACTTGATATTCCTGATCTTACATACCATTTTAATTGAACAGAATAAAAACATTCTGGCTGTTTATTATGCTGACATTTACGTTCCTTTCCAGCTATGTCTCTATGTGACAGAGTATGTTCGAGAACATCATCCTACAAAGGCAAATTCTTTTTTTCAGAAAGCTTTTATTTAATAAATATAAATTTCATAGGTATAGCTTTTGGAATATAGGGGTTCTCCCCTCATACCCGCCCTCCCATTCCTACTCCCGTCCCACCTTCTACTCCTTCTCCCATCCCACTCGTTAAGATTTATTGTTAATTATCTTTATATAAAGAAGATCAACTCTATACTAAGCAAAGATTTCAACAGTTTGTACCAACACAGACACACAGAGTTTAAAGTACTGCTGAAAGACTAGTTTTACCAATAATTCTCATAGTACAACACATTAAGGACAGAGGTCCTACATGGGGAACAAGTGCACAGGGACTCCTGTTGTTGATTTAACAACTGACACTCTTATTTATGACGTCAGTGATCACCTGAGGATCCTGTCATGAGCCAAGGCTATGGAAACCTTTTGAGTCCACAAACTCCAAATTATTTAGACAAGGCCATAATCAAAGTGGAAATTCTCTCCTCCCTTCAGAGAAAGGTACCTCCAAAAGCAAATTCAATACTATGACTTACAGTTACAACAGTAAGGTTTTACTGGTCTCAGTCAGATGTAATAGAAAAAAAATAAGTTCTATCCTGCCAAGACTAAGAAAATAAAAATTTGTCATTCTTTTTCTAAACACAATATATATGCATATGTACAAAACATTCTGCTAGAAAACAAAGAAGTCATAAATATCTTCTGTCTGATTTGGTAATTCTGGCATCATTCGAGGAAAATATGGATAGGAAAAAAAGGTAAAAATGGTTGACATCTATTAATAATAACACACTCACTTATTACATATATAAGAACTATGAAAACAAGATTCTACGGGGCACGCTGTGTCATAGTTGATAATGCCGCCATCTGCAATGCTGGTATCCCATATGGGCGACAGTTTGAGTCCCGGCTGCTCCGCTTATGATCCAGCTCCCTGCTATGGCCTGGGAAAGCAGTAGAAGATGGCCCAAGTCCTTGGGCCCCTGCACCCATGTAGGAGACCTGGAAGAAGCTCCTGGCTCCTGACTTCGGATCCGTGCAGTTCTGGCCATTGTGGCCATCTGGGGAGTGAACCAGCAGATGGAAAACCTCCCTCTCTCTGCTTCTCTGTAACTCTGCCTTTCAAACAAATAAATAAATCTTAAAAAAAAAAAAAAAAGATTCTAGTAGTTTCTAATTGGAAAAGACTTGGATGGGTAAACTAAAATTATATTTAAAATTTACATATTGGTTTATAATTCTTTGACACAAACATGTATAGCAATATTCTAGTTACAGTTTTCTCTCAAGGCTCTTGCTGTGAATAAAAGCTCTGGCTGCATAAATAAGCCTTTGTTAAGCAGCAAAGACTTATTTATAAATACATAAAGGTGCCAAATAACTGCATCTGAACGGAACCTCACTTTCATCAACATGAATGATGTTCTACACATAAGGAAACAAGATTAAATATTTATTTCATTGGTGATTCTCAGGTACCTGATACTAACTGGTTATAGAAAACTCCCAAAGATGACTCACTGTTAACAAGTTTTCTTTTATGAATTTTCAGTTAGTAATTTAAATAGCAAACTGGTTCTCCAATTTCTTTAATTCTCCATAGTGAGGACTTTTTAAAACAGATTATTGGGGTTGGCATTATGGCTTAATGGGTAAAGCTACCGCCTGCGACACCAGCATCCCATATGGGCACTAGTTCAAGTCCCAGCTGCTCCATTTCCCATCTAACGCTCTGTAATTGTGCCTGGGAAAGCAACGGAAGATGGACCAAGTACATGGGACCCTGAACTGACGTGGGAGACCTGGAAGAAGCTCCTGGCTCCTGGCTTCAGATAGGTGCAGCTCCAGCCATTGTGGCCAATTGGGGAGTGCACCAGCAGATGGAAGACCTCTCTCTCTGCCTCTTCTCTCTCTGTGTAACTCTAACTTTCAAATAAATGAATAAATCTTAAAAAAAAAAAAAAAAAAAAAAACTGCTTTGGAGTTTCCAAGAAAACAGAAGTCCAGGCACAAACTATTCCATCGTCATCCTCCCTCCCCTCCTTATAAAAGAAAAAATATTATTCTGGTAAAGAACATAAAGTAAGTATGAAAATATTTTCAAGGTTCCCTTTACTTTCAACATAACAGATAAACTGCCCAGTTTCTCATTTATAGTTATTTATATAAAGTCCATCACCTGATAACTTTAGCAGATAAGGTCAAAGAAACACTTCCTAGTCTACCTCTTTCCTAGATGTGATTCAGTGGAGAGAGAACAGAGTTCTGACAACCTATACCAGCATACACTTCACCTTCATATATGTACCATCAATTCTTCTCCAATTTTTTTTCTCTGAAATAAAGACATGGGTACAATTCTAATTTGTTGCAAGAATTTTTCCTTGAAGAGTTCTGGATTCATATAAATGAATAAATAAGTGCCACCCATGAAAATCAGTGAAGAAGAAAAAAGAAACATACTTGTCCTTACAATAAATTTCTCTTGGATACTCTAGCATTAATACCCTTATAACGCATTCCTAAAAAGGTACTTCAAAACCTATTCTGTAGGACGCACTACTGTTTAGTGCTGCAGAGAATACAAAGATGAAGGAAATAGCCCTGCTTTCAAGGGACTGGAAAGGAAGGGAGAAGTTAAAATAAGTACATCAGTGTTTTTGATAACAATGAGAGGTACAAACAAGTACAACAAGAGATCATAGTGATTTTATTCAAGGACCTGGAAAAATGCTTTATGAAGACGTTGATTTGACATTGGCCCTGGACAAAGAACAAGACTTCACTGGACAGAGAACTCGGAGCAGACAGGGAGTATGAATGTCTGCACGTTCATTCAGACATACACATACATAACCAGAACTGCATTCTCTTGTGGTTTGATCCCCCAGATTAAGATGCAATTTTTATATGCTTAGCTCTTTAAATATAGGAGTACAAATTAAAATATATAAATTAATCTAATACATCTGAATATTAATAAAACCCATTATTCAGTGCAGCATATGCTACAGATTTTCCCACAGATCCATAAAACACTGTAAGTACCTGAGGCAACAAACGTCTGCATTTAATAGTTGTTAATATTTAAGTGCATGCTAACACACTTAACATATTAATACTTAAGATAGTAATCTCAATAAATACTCCCTATAGGCTCATGTAGCTTTAACTATATATCTTAAAGATGCATTCAAGTAGCCCTTTAAGATTGACATATGGGGGGCCGGCGCCGCGGCTCAATAGGCTAATCCTCCGCCTAGCGGCGCCGGCACACTGGGTTCTAGTCCCGGTCGGGGCGCCGGATTCTGTCCCGGTTGCCCCTCTTCCAGGCCAGCCCTCTGCTGTGGCCAGGGAGTGCAGTGGAGGATGGCCCAGGTGCTTGGGCCCTGCACCCCATGGGAGACCAGGAAAAGCACCTGGCTCCTGGCTCCTGCCATCGGATCAGCGCGGTGCGCCGGCCGCAGCGCGCCGGCCGCGGCGGCCATTGGAGGGTGAACCAACGGCAAAAGGAAGACCTTTCTCTCTGTCTCTCTCTCTCTCTCTCACTGTCCACTCTGCCTGTCAAAAAAATAAAAAAATTAAAAAAAAAAAAAAAAAAAAGATTGACATATGGGGGGCCCTGATCCAAAAACATAAAATAGGATATTTTGTCATTATCTTTCCTAGTAAAGCATATTGTGTCAAGTTAATATTAAGAGAAAGAAAAAATTAACAAAAATACAAAAAAATGACAGTGCTGACAATGTACTGAAAATTACATAAAACTTCAAATTTCTTACAAGATTTTACTTCTTCTGCCACCTAAGGACCTAAGGAAAAATTTCTACCCACGGCAAAAGAGATGAGATTTTTGAAGTCCTACTAAGCAGAAATGAGAATTAGATTAAACTATACATCTGAATGTCCTTTTTGTCTTTATTTAATTGCAGATATAGCGTTCTATATTTATTAAGTGCATCTCAGTTTTTCACAAACCCTATTAGAATCTCTTAAGCATTTCTGATGTGAAACCTCTTTGATAAGCAATAGCTTTTGCATCCACTTAACAGAATAAAAGGACTGGATTAAAATCAGCCTTATGTAACTGAACCAGCAACAGCAATAAGAAAGGTGTGAGGCTGGCTTTGTGGCATAATGTGTAAAACAGCCTTCTGCAGCACCAACATCCCATGTGGGTGCTGGTTCGAGTCCCGGTGCTCCACTTTTGAGTCAGCTCCCTATTGGTGCACTTGGGAAGGCAGCCAAAAATGACCCAAGTCTTTGAGCCCTTGCACCCATGTGGGAGACCCAAAAGAAGCTCCTGACTTCAGTCTGGTCCAGCCCTGGCTGTTGCAGCCATTTGGGGAGTGAACCAGCAGATGGAAGACTTCTCTCTCTCTGCAATTCCACTTTCAAATAAATAAATCTTTAAAAAAAAAAAAAAAAAAGGAGGAAGGAAGGAAGGAAGAAAAGTGCAGGGAGGATTTAAGATGGATGAAATGGGAAATGGGAAAAGACGTGTTGATTTTGACCATGGGAAGATCACAAATGAAAAGCAGAGTAACTCCACTCTCAGGGGACAGTGGAGAGAAATTTGCAGTGGAAATTCTACAGATAGGAGAGAGACATCATGGAGCTGCATGGACAGTACAAATACGCAGCAGCCAGCGGGGACACCACAGATGACTCCTACACACAGGGGCTGGAAAAGACACCATCTTCTCAGAGCAAGCGGAGAGGAGTCCACAGTGGCCCATGTCACTGCTGATACTGCTTGAGGGAGAACCCTGCAACCACGCTGACTTTGATTCCGGTCTGGAACACTAGCAGGGGGCAGGGTGCCCACCTAATCCCATGGAGAGAGAGCACTTGCCTGTTTCACATCCCCCCCCCTCCCCAACGAGGGCTCTTGGTGACGAGCAAGGAGGAAGCACCATCTTAATAGGTGAGTACAGGCTGCTGCAGGTCAAGCATTCACACGATCAGGGGATTTTGTCGGAGGGTTTCCACTGACTGACTGACTCTGGCCTGGAGGACTGGCAGGGAGTGGGGGTGCCCACTTAAACCTGTGAGGCACTTCCCTCCCCTTACCCTATTACAGGCAGCATGCATGCCCAACAGCCAAGGCGGAACACCGACAGGCAGCTGGCTCTGAGAACACCTCCGACGCTATGTGGTGTTGCAGGGCTGAGAGTGAATCCTCTGCTCCTTGTAATTGTGGGAACTGTACATGCTAAGACTGGGAATTCTATGACTGCACAATAGGGGTGTAGCTAGGTCTCTGGGGAATCCACACCTCTGAAACTCCACTGAAGGAGGAGACCGTCCAAGCCATCGGGGCATATTTCAAAAACAGAAGCAATCAGAGGAGAAAACCAAAAGAAAAAAACTGTGCTCAGCAAATGTCTCATTTATAAATGAAGATTAAATAAAGATAATCCAAAACAGAAACTGAAAGATTTTGTCAACACTCATCCAGCCACACAAATGAAACTTAAGGATGTACTACACACACAAAGTTACCATAATGAGAGACTGTGATGGCAGAAAACCTCCTAGGGAAAGCACAAAGGAAATCCAAAGCAAACAAGCATATTTATGGGGAAATGTCAGGACTACGTGATTACTTATCAATAATCTTGAATGTAAATGGCCTAAATTCTCCAATTACAAGATATAGATCAGCTGAATGGGTTAAAAAACAAGACACATCTATTTGCTGCCTACAAGAAACATACACCAACAAACGTACAGACTCAAAGTGAAAGGATGGAAAATGATATTCTGTGGGGAGCAAACCGGACTGGACTGAGTTACTGCAATTAAGACTTATTCTATGCATCTGCTCTCCCACAATATGGCGCTGGGAGAGAAGTAAACAGCTTCAGCACAGCTGCCTCCAGTTCAACCAATTAACTGTAGGACTTGCTCCTGATTGGAGAGCAGCGTACTCGGTGTGTGGGCAGCCGAGTTAGGATTGGCGGAGGAGGACTATAAAGGAGGAGAGAGACGGCATGCACCAGGAACATCTAAGGGGAACATCTAGCTGAAGGAACACCCGTGCAGCCCCCGAGAGACCCGGCCGGCGGTGTGCCGCTCCCCTGCGGAAGTGGGGAATGCGGCCAGGGGGAACTGCCCTTCCACGGAGGTGGAAGGGATAGTAGCCAACCCGGGAAGAACCAGCAGCAAACCCGGGGAGGGCCGAGCAGACGAAAGAACAGCGCAGGGTCCTGTGTCGTTCCTCCACGAAGAGGGGGAGCGACATAATGGTGCCGTGACTCGGATATGAAGCCTAGGCAGGGTCCTGTGTCGTTCCTCCACGAAGAGGGGGAGCGACATAATGGTGCCGTGACTCGGATATGAAGCCTAGGCAGGGTCCTGTGTCGTTCCTCCACGAAGAGGGGGAGCGACAATATTCCATGCTAAAAAAAAAAAAAAAAGCACAGGGTATCTGAGTGCCACACAAAATAGACCTTTAATACAAAAACTATTAAAAGAAATAAAGAAGAGCAGTAGGTAATGACAGAGGGATAAATTCAACAGAAGAAGTGACTATAGTAAACATATATACACCCAATGCCAGAGTATCTGCTTATTTAAAACAAATGTTAATGGATCTAAAGGGAGACATAGACTCTAATACAATAATAATGGGAGACCTCAATACCCCACTTTTATCAAAAGACAGATCAACTAAAAAAATCAAATAAAGAAACAACAGAGCTAATCTACACTGTGGACCAAATAGGCCAGTGGTATCCACAGAACACTTCATTCCACAGCTACAGAATACACATTCTTTTCCTCAGTGCAAGGAATTTTCTCTAGGAATGAACATATGCTAGGGCATAAAGCAAGTCTAAACAGATTCCAAAAAAAATTCAAATTATACCATGTATCTTTTCTGACCAGGATGGAATGAAGCTGGAAATTAACAACATAAGAAACTAGAAACTATGACAACACGTGGACACTGAATAACATGCAACTGAATGAACAGTGGATCATAGAAGAAATCAGAAAGGAAATTAAAAAATTCCGAAAAATGAATGAAGATGATAACACAAATATTAAAACTTACGGTATATGGAAAAAGTAGCATTAAGAGGGAAGTTTATAGAAATTATGCCCACATAAAGAAACTGTAAAGGTATCAAATAAATGATTTAACAATGCATCTCAAGGACTGAGAAAAACAAGAATAAACCCAAAATTAGGAGGGAAGAAATAATAAAAATTAGAGAAGAATTTAACAAAACTGAAACCAAAATGACAACACAAAGGAACAGTGAAATGAAGAGATGGTTGTTTTGAAAAAATAAACAAAATTGATACACCATTGGCCCAACTAACCCCCCCCCAAAAAAAAAAAAAAAAAGGGAAAAGACCCAAATCAATAGAATCAGAGATGAAAAAGGAAATGTAACAACAGATACCAAAGAAATAAAAAGAATCATCAGGAATTACTACAAAGAGCTATATGCCAACAAATAGGAAAATCTAGAAGAAATGCATAGATTCCTGGACACATATAATCCACCAAAATTGAATCATGAAGACAGAAAACTTAAACAGACCAATAACCAAAATGGAGATTGAATCAGTAATAAAGACCCTCCCAACAAAGAAAAGCCCAGGATGGATGGCTTGACCACTGAATTCTACCAAACTTCTAAAGAAAAACTAATTCCAATTTTTATCAAACTATTAAGAACAACTGAAAGTGAGGAAATCCTCCCAAACACGTTCTAAGAGGACAGCATTGCTTTAAATCCAAAACAAGAAAAAGATACAACAAAGAAAGAGAACTATAGACCAACATCCCTGATGAACACAGATGCAAAAATCCTCAAAAAAATACTAATCAAATCCAGTAACAAATCAGAAAGATCATTCACCCAGACCAAGTAAGATTTATCACTGGTATGCAGTGACAGTTCACATTAACAAATTGTAGAATAAAAAAAAAGCATATTATTATCTCAACAGATGCAGAGAAAGCATTTGATAAAATACAACATCTTTTCATGATAAAAATCTTAAGCAAACTGGATATAGAAGGTACATTTCTCAACATAATCAAGACAATACATTACAAACTCACAGCCAGCATCATATTGAATGGGGAAAAGTTAGAAGCTTTCCCATGAAGACCCTGAACTAGACAAGGATACCCACTCTCACCATTGCTATTCAATGTAGTCCTGGAAGTTTTAGCCAGAGCTATTAGGCAAGAAAAAGAAATCAAAAAGATAAAATCGGAAAGGAGAAGTCAAATTGTCTCTATTTGCAGATGACATGATTCTATATATAGGGGAGCCAAAATACTCCACTAAGAGACTACTGGAGCTTATAAGAGAGTTTGGTAAATTAGCAGACATAAAATCAACAGCCTTTGTATACACAGAACAACACCATGGCCAAGAAAAAAAAAATTAAATACCTTTGAAATAAATTTAACCAAGGATGTGAAAGATCTATGTAATGAAAATTACAAAACATTAAAGAAAGAAGACACAAAAAAGTGGAAAAATCTTTCATGTTTGTGGATTGGAAAAATTAATATTATCAAAATGTCCATACTACCCAAAGCAATTTATAGATTCAATAATTTATAGATTCAATGCAATTCCAATCAAAATACCAATGACATTCTTCTCAGATCTAGACAGGATGATGCTGAAATTCACATAGAAACACAGGAGACCCCGAATAGTTAAAGCAACATTAAACAACAGAAACAAAGCTGGAGGCATCACATACTATGAGGCATACTACACTGCAGATATAATCAAAACAGTCTGGTACTGACACAAAAACAAAAATGTAGATCGATGGAACAGAATAGAAACCCTAGAAATTAATCTACACATCTACAACCAACTAATCTTTGACAAAGGAATTAAAATCAGTCCCTGAAGGAAAGTCTCTTCAACAAATGGTGCTAGAAAAATTGGATCTATGCATGAAGTATGAAACAAGACCCCTATATTTCACCTTATACAAAAAACCAACTCACAATGGATCAAGGATCCAAATACAACATGATATTATCAAATCACTAGAGGAAAGCATTAGAGAAACTATGCAAGACATTTGCATAGGCAAAGATTTCTTGGAAAAGATCCCAGAAGCACAGACAATAAAATCAGAAAGACAAAAGAATTACTCAAGCTGAGAAGCTTCTACACTGCAAAGGAAACACTTTGTTAAGTGAAGAAGAAACTGACAAAATGGGAGAAAATATTTGTAAACTATGCAGTTGATAAAGAATTAACATGCAAAATCTATAAAGAGCTTAAGAAACTCAACAACAATGAAACAATCAATCCAGTCAAGAATTGGGTAAACTACATGAACAGGTATTTTTCAAAGGATGTCAAACAAATGGCCAACAGACACGTGAAAACATGCACAGTATCACCAGCCATCAGAGAAATGCAAATAAAAACCACAGTGAGTTTTCACCTCAGTCCAGTTAGAATGGCTATCATCCAAAACAAAAACCAAAACCAAATGCTGGTGAGAATGTGGGAAAAAGGGTACCCTAATACACTGTTTGAGGGAATGTAAACTAGTACAACCATTATGAAGACAGTATGGAGGTTCAACAGAAAACTGAAAATAGATGTCCCATATGACACAGCTATCATACTTCTGGGAATTTACACAAATGAAATGAAATCAGCATATGAAAGACTTATCTGTACCCTCCATGTTTACTGCAGCTTAGTTCACAATACGTAAAATCTGGAATCAGTTCAGATGTCCATCAACTGATGACTGGATAAAGAAAATATGGTATATGTACACTATTGAATAGCATCAGGCATAAAAACAATGAAATCCTGCCTTTCACAACAAAATATATGCAACTGGAATCCATTATGTTTAGTCAAATAAGGCACTCCAAAAAAGACAAATATCACATGTTTTCCATGATTTGTGGTAACTAACATACAGAGTATAAAATATGTAATACATATGAGCCAAACTGACATTCTGAGATTTGATTATTGCTTACAGTCCCTGTCTATACTCATGAGGAACTGTGGTTTTTCTACTTACTACTTGTTTAATTCATATTTTATGGGGAAGGGTTACTCTTGTGATTATAAAATAACCTGAAAGTATGTCATTGTAAAAATTAAAAGACAAAGTAAGAAAGGAAGGAGAGGGAGGGCAGAAGTGTGGGGAGGGTGGGAAGTTTCATTATGTTCTTTACTCTCCATATACAAATTACATGAAAATTTTTCATCTTATATAAATAAAAAAAATTTTTAAAGCATAGGTTACTATTTTATCCTTTAGCCATTATAGTTCATAGGCTAACCCTACTATACTGAAATCTATGTATACTTATTTTCCTTCAGACAGCGTTGTCAAGAATACTGATCCTACACCCTAAACAACCAACTATTTTATGATTTTACCTAAATGGATCAAAATGTCAATATACAATATCAAAAACACAACAAATCAGTGATGTCTTTATAGTGAAATACAAATTTGCCTAAAAGAAATATAAAAAATAGTCCAGAAAAATTTATTTTCTACTAAACAGTTCAGATTTGTGTTGTCTATAAATCAAGTGACATTAAATCGATGAAACACTATGGTCATATTTCCTGGTATTTATCTTCTATTATCAAGAAGTCCTTAGAGCTCAGTAATACTACAATAAAAGAGTATGGAATAAAGTGTAAACAACATTTAATCAAACCCCTATGCTCAAATATGTGCACTTTGTAAAATATTTAATGCAGAATCATTTTGCCTACATGGCATTTGTACTTGTATAAGGAAAAAATTCAAACATAAAGTTTCAAGTTTTTCAACTTTGTTATTTAAGATTTAATATTTTTACTCATATGGCACCTTCCTCCAAGAATGGTACATTCCTCCTGTTGTACACAGTGATAATGAATAATTAAAATTTCTATATTCTAAATAAAATTTAAGGTGGGCAACTCTAATTTTCATATCTAAAAGCAAAAGATTCTAAGTCATATAATTCAGTTATGAGAGCCAAATTATGAAGGGAAAAAAAATCCCATTCTATACTTCTATTTAATGTAGTGCTCATATATTAACTATTTTCTGTTAAGAAAAAAAAAAAAAGACTTGTTGAATGTTCCAGCCCAGCCCAATCTACTTTCTGTACAGTTATGGATTCAAGGCCCAAAGAGGTTAAGTGATTTATTGTTCTGAATTCTAATCCACAATATAAAATATTTTATATTAGGGAATTCATTACCTCTATTAGAAAAAAATTAAAACAAGTATTTCAGTTCTATGAAAGTAAGGGTGGTCATTTGCCTTTTGGATTATCAGGTACAACTAGCTGAAAATCTACTGTTTATTGAGAACATACTAACACACATGAATTCCAAAAACATCATTTGAAACTTTGTAACAGGACAGGCATCTGACACAGCACTTAAGACACATTAAGGACACCCCATTAAGGACATCCAATATTGGAGTGCCTGGTTGGTGTTTCAGTTTCATTCAACTTCCTGCTAATTTCCACCCAGAGAGGCAGCAGGAAGTGGCTTAAGTACTTCAGTCTCTACCAACCACACAGGATACTCAGAGTGAGTTCCAGGTTCTCAGCTTCAGCCCAGTCTCCACTAGCTGTTGCAAGCATTGATGGGAATGATCTAACAGATGGGAGATCTCTGCCTCTCTTTCTCTCGCCTTTAACATACAATAAATAAAACAGGAAAAACCTTAATAACATTAGCATAACATTTATCTGACTATTTTACAAGGGAAGAAACAGAGAGTCCTTAAATATGTCTTTCTTAAGATGACTAAGTTAATAGAAGTCTACATTCCTTCCCTTCCACTGGTCTGCTCCTTTTTTTTTTTTAAAGATTTATTTATTTATTTATTTATTTATTTATTTGAAAGTCAGAGTTACACAGAGAGAGGAGAGACAGAGAGAGAGAGGAGAGACAGAGAGAGAGAGGAGAGGCAGAGAGTCTTCCATCCTCTGGTTCACTCTCCAGTTGGCCGCAACGGCCAGAGCTGGGCCAATCCGAAGCCAGGAGCCAGGAGCTTCTTCTTGGTCTCCCACGTGGATGCAGGGGCCCAAGGACTTGGGCCATCTTCTACTGCTTTCCCAGGCTTTCCCAGAGAGCTAGATCAGAAGTGGAGCAGCCGGGTCTCGAAACAGTGCCCATATGGGATGCCAGCGCTTCAGGCCAGGGTGTTAACCAGCTGCACCACAGCAAAAGCCCCAAGGACTGCTCCTTTCTAAGCATACCTGATCTCCTTCCACTGAGCCCCACTTTAGCTCTACATACAAACTGACTCAAGAAGGCAGAGAGAAGAAAGAAGGACATTGGAAGATAAATAAAAGCAAGAAGAAATCAGTGTCACAAAGCTTACAAATATAAATATAAATATAAATTTAAACTACAAAGATAAATATAAATATAAAATATATATTTAGAATACAATGTATTTATATATCTAAAATATAAATATAAATAATAAATATAATCAACAAAAAACTAAGAATAATATCAATAACTGGACTTCTATTTCAGAGCATATCCATACTCACAACATTCATAACAATTCAGAGATTATAATAGACAAGAACTAAAAATGAGGATATCTTGAGTCACACAAAATTTGATCAGTTAATTTTTTTCTATAAAGACTCAGATAATAGGGCTGGTGTTGGGGTGTGGCAGGTAAAGTTGCTGACTGCGATGCTGGCTTCCCATATAGGCACCAGTTTGAATCCCAGCTACTGTACTTCCAATCCAGCTGCCTACTAATGGCCTGGGAAAAGTGGCAGAAGATGGCCCCAGTGTCTGCGCTCCTCCTATCCACACAGGAGAAATGGAAGAAGCTCCTGGCTCCTGGTTCCAGCCTGGCCCACTCCTGGCCCTTGAGGCCATCTGGGGAGTGTTCAGCAAATGGAAGATGTCTCTCTTTCTCTCTGAATTCCAACTAAATCAGTAACTCTTTAAAAAAAAAAAAAGAGGGGCGGGCATTGTGGCATAGTGGGTAAAGCCACCACCTGCACTGCCAGTATCCCAAATGGGTGCCAGTTTCAGTCTGGGCGGATCCACTTCCAATTCAGCTCCCTGCTATGGCCTGGGAAAGCAGTAGAAGATGGCCCAAATGCTTGGACCCCTGCACCCACATGGAAGACCCAGAAGAAGCTCCGGGCTCCTGGCTTCAAATCAGCCCAGCTCTGGCTGTTGCAGCCATTTGGAGAATGAATTAGGAGATGGAAGATCTCTCTTGCTCTCTGTCTCTCTGCCCCTGCCTCTCTGTAACTCTGCCTTTCAAATAAATGGATGGATCTTTAAAACAAAACAAAACAAAGACCCAGATAGCTTTTCTGGCTACATAATCGCATGTTTTCCTTTGAAATTATTTTTTCTCCAACAATTTAAAAATGTATAACCATCCTTAGAGTGGAGGTTATCAGAAACAAAAACAGGGGCTGATTTGTGGCACAGTGGGTTAAGTCACATCTTGTGATACCAGGATCCCAAATCAGAGTGCCAGTTCAAGTCCTGGGTGCTCTACCTCTGATGCAGCTCTCTGCTAATGTGCCTAGGAATGCAGAGGAAGGTATCCCAAGTACTGGAGACTCTGTCACCCATGTGGGAGGCCTAGGTTCCAGGTTCCTGGCTTTGGTATGGCCCAGCCCCTTCCATTATGGCCATTTGGGGAGTGAAGGAACAGATATAGAGGATCTCTCCCTGTCTCTCTGTTGTTCTTTCAAGTAATTAAATAAATAAATATAAAAAACAAAAATAAGGGAGAGTTGTGTTTGTCCCACTGCATAGTTTATCAACCCTTATTAAAGCCAACCATGCCAAATTAAAAAAGAAAAAACCACCAAGAAAAACAGAGATCCAACTCTCTCCACTAAATGAGCTATTCTGAGGATCTCTAGTGAAAAAGGAGCCAAATTTAACTTACATTTCAATAATTTTTTAATTATTCATATAGAAGTCATACTTATTTATGTTCAACTGTAAACTAATTCCATTTGTATGTCTAACTGAATTTTGAACAGTGAATTATAAAATATTCATCAAAAACAGAAAGTTGTCATCATATGGACAAAGGGACAGGCTATCTACAACTGGGACATTCTGAACTCACACCTATGAAATGAATGCCAAGTATGAAAGATGACATATGTATATGTATAATTACATGGATAAAACTATCATTCTATAAAATAAATTAAACTGAAGGCAACTTCAAAATCACCTGAGCGAGGTGACTCAACGTAAAGTCCGATTCCCTAACTTTTGCTGTATTCAGTCGCTCTCAGCTGAAGGGAGGGCTGGAGGGAAGGAAAAAGGGAAGGAAAGAGTGTGACACGCGGCAAACGCAAATGGTTTTGAGTAACGGTCTACTTCATGTCTGACAGCCATTCAGAAGCATCCTGAGAATGCAAGGGTGATACAAGAAGTCCATGGAAAGTACAATAAAAAGCTAAATTTACTTTGGTATATACTTCATTGATTCACAATACATATTTTCCATGAGCTTTTTGAAAACTCCTAATATTATAAACAGTAAAGAAAACATAGGAATAGAGAAGGAAAAGAATTAGCTTCAATGAATTAGGAAACATTTCATATAAAAGAACAGTTAAGTAGTGTTTGGAATCCAGCAACCAAAGTTATTATCTACAGAAAAGAGTAGAAAATAGTAAACTTGTAATATCTACTAAATAAATGAAGTATCTGTTCAGCAACCCATCTTTCAAGCCAGGTTTATTATTCCTCCTCAGATGATGGTGTTTCAGAGTATCTAGGTATTATTTGCTTCTCACTCTTTGCACTAAGAACCAAGAAAAGAAAAGATTGAGCCACAAAAAAAAAATTATTTACTGTGACTAGAATTTTTAGTCTGAAACATAACAATCAATAACCAGGTTAGCATTCTTACTATTGTAAAAAATTCTGCCCATCTCAACCCTATATTTAAAAATAGACAAGAAGCACTAGTTAAAACTTTCCAGGTTTAATTTAAAAATGTATTACTCTATATCTACTATAGTCAAACTGTCTCAGTTTGACTAATCTGGCTTTGGCACCTAGCAGACATGTATTGAGGGGCAAATCACTTAACTTCTAAATAAGATAATACATCAGCTTTCATATCTGCAGGTTCCCCATCTGTGGACTCAACTAATCATGGAATCAAGATACAGTAAAGTATATGACTGTGTATAAAACATGTATATAAACTATTTTTGTTGTCATCATTCCTTAAACACTACAGTATAGCAACTATTTACATAGCATCCACATTGTATAAGGTATTACAAGTAATAGCCTAATTAAAAATTAAATTGAATGTGGGGCCGGTGCTATGGCACAGTAGGTTAATCCTCTGCCTGCAGCACCGGCATCCTCTATGGGCTCCAGTTCTAGCCCTGCTGCCCCACTTACGATCCAGTTCTCTGCTATGGCCTGGGAAAGCAGTAGAAGACGGCCCATGCCCTTGGGCCCCTGCACCCAAATGGGAGACCCGGAAGAAGCTCCTGGCTCCTGGCTTTGGATTGGTGCAGCTCTGGCCGTTGCAGCCATCTGAGGAGTGAACCATCGGATGGAAGACCTCTCTTTCTCTCTCTCTGCCTCTCCTTCTCACTGTCTGTAACTCTACCTCTCAAATAAATAAATAAAATTAAGAAAAAAAATTAAACTGGATGCATGGATAATTTAAAGTATGTGGAAGGTTGTGCACAGACTAAGTGAAAATACCATAACACTTCACAAAAGGGACTTGAGCATCTGCAGGCTTGATATCTGCAGGGGGTCCTGGAACCAAACCCCTTGCTGACTGATATCAAGTGACTACTCCTTACGTGAAGTACTGTACACAACCAGCAAACAAATCAATATTTTTATTACTAAGCACAATACAACATGTAAACAGACGATCCCCTGTTATGGAGGCTGGCTCTAAGATGTCCCCACTGATTTCTGTCTTCTGGTAACCAAGCCCTCCCCCGAGTTTAACTGCGCCTGTGGTTTCCTCTAACCCACAGAACACTGCAGAGGTGATGTGACACAACCTCCATGGCTGCACTACCAAAAGACCTAAACTTCACCTTGCTAGCAGATTCTCTCCTTTGTTGGCTTTGCTGAACTAAGCTACTTCATTGCGAGCTGACCTATGGAGAGTTCCACTGGGAAAGGACCTGAGGTAGCCTCTAGCAGTCAAAGAGTAAGAAACTGTCTCAGAACAAGCCCCAAAGCAGTGAATTGGGACAAAAACCCTGTGATCTTAGCACTGTTCTCTCTTTTAGTTAAGCTTTGAGTTGAAATGCAGTCTTGGTCAACACTTTCTGCAGCTTTGTGACGGAGCAGGAAGCCGAAGTACTACCTAAACTGTTAAACCGTGCAGGGACTTCTTGATCCATAGAAACCGTGAGATAATTAAACCTGCTTTGTTTTTAGCACTAAGTGTGTGGTAATTTGTTGCACAGCAACGGATAACTAATTATGAAGGTACTTCAAAGAATACACGGGAATGGAATTATTAAAAATACGAGGTGGTTTTTGAGAAAAAAATTTTTGAAATTTATGGACAGTTTTATACAATATGCATTTTCCACATAAAGTGAAAAAGTTTTTGTACTCCTGATTTTTTTGCACCAAAATAAACTGATACTTTAACCCAATTTTTCTTCAAACTTTCTGAAGAACCCTGACATACCTGTGTAACTGGGTAGATACAAACAATCAGATGCATTTTACTTTTTATACTTCTGAGGAATCTAAAAATAAATTAATGAATGACTCACCGAATTGACTCCCTCTTTTTACAGTACAGTTTATCCAGTGCCTTTCACTGAGTTTCACAATTTCCCTCTTGTTAATAATTATGGTTTGCAACATCTGGTTTAGGAACTATTTATCTGATTCTATTCTTCAAAATTACAGCTATTTCCAAAAATCTTATAAATATACTACTTTACAAATATTGAAAGTTAATTTACTTGAATTACCTGATTCTGATATTAAATACTATATTAACACAAATACAGAAAGTGATCATGATTCCTAACGAGAAAGTATGATCTCATCCTTTATTCTACACAGACATTTCCATTGAACCACATTTGCTGAGGGTAGAGAGTGAGCAGAGCTCGGAATGAAGAGGAAATGGAATTTTTCTCTACAGGACAGACTACCATTCATTTTATAAATAAGCAGAAATCTCTACTGCTCAATCCTCCCCCCTTTGCCAACTCCATATACACAGACTTCCTATTGCTTATGAAAAGACAAAGTACAGAATACTTTTTACAGAAACATCCTGATCCAAATATCAGAGAGTACATCAGATTGGGAAGGTTTTCAAATGGTAAACGTGTATTCTGCTGCTGTTGGATAAAGTATTCTATAAATGTCAATAGGGTCAAGTGGATTGGTACTGCTGTTCATGTCAATTATATCCTTACTGATTTTCTGCCTCCTTGACCTATCAATTACTGTAAGCAGGATACTGGAGTTCTTAGCTGGTAATAGTGGATTTATGTATTTCTCCTTGTCTTGCACATTTTGTTTCAGGTATCTGACACTTTGTTACATTAAGGATTGCTATGTTTTCTTGGAGAACGTATTCCTTTACCATTCTGCAATGCCCTTTCTTGACCTCTGATAATTTCCCTCATTAACTCTGATTCATGATAAGTGGGAAAGAAAGGAATCTGATAGAAGAGGCTGTCTGCTAGGCCCATGGTCTAATCTATAGAACCCATATATACAATTAGTAAAGAGTCTCAGGATAAAATGGATTATTGTATATTTTTTGTGCCACAGCAACTACTTCCAGAACTACCATATCAACCTGATTAAGAATGTGATTTATAGGGGCCAGCACTCGGCACAGTGGGTAAAACTGCCACCTGCAGTGCCGGCATCCCATATGGGTGCCAGTGTGAGTCCCTGCTGTTCCTCTTCATATCCAGCTCTCTGCTATGGCCTGGGAGAGCAGTAGAAGATGGCCCAAGTCTTGGGCCCCTGCACACATGTTCGAAACCCAGAGGAAGCTCCTGGCTCCTGGCTTCAGTTCTTCGAAGCTCCAGCTGTTGTGGCCACCTGGGGAGTAAACGAGCAGATGGAGGACCTCTCTCTGTCTCTGTGCCTCTGCTTCTCTCTGTGTATAACTCTGTCTTTCAAATTAATAAATAAATCTTGAAAAAAAAAAAAAGAAGAATGTGAACTACAAGACTAGGCATTTGGTGCAACAGTTAAGATGCTCTTGTCCCATACCAGAATGTCTGAATTCAAGTCACAGCTCCGTTTCCAATCCAGCTTCCTGCAAATATCCTGACCTGGGAGGCTATAGGTCATGGCTCAAGTATACCTGGGTCTCTGCCACACTTAGGATTGAGCTCCAGGCTCCTGGCTTTGGCCTGGCCCAGCTCTGGTTGTTGCAGGCATTTGAGGAGGGAATCAGTGTATGGAAATCTTTCTTTATGTGTCTGTCTGTATGTCTGTCTCTCGGTTAGTGTGCCTTTCAAGTAAAAGGAAAATAAATAAAATTAAAAAAAAAAAATAAGAATGTGACTATAAAGCCAGAGTGCCTCATTTTAAACTCCAGATCCACCACTCACAGTTGTATAAATTTCAATAAATTCCTTAATCGTGCTTCTTTTGTCTAACTCTACAAAATGGGGTTAATGGGAGTACATATTCCTAAGTCTATTGTAGGGTATAAATGAGTTAAAGTGTTTAGAATGTGGCCTGATGTATTGTAAAACTTACTAACAATTTCTGTTGCTGTTAAGATTCTAGGAGCAGGGGCCAGTGCTGGGGCACAGCAGATAAAGCTGCCACCTCAATGACAGCATTCCATATGGGCACCTGTTCAAGTCCTGGCTGCTCCACTTCCGATGCAGCTCTCTGCTAATGGCCCAGGAAAGCAACAGAGGAAGGCCCAACAGGGCTCCTGCACCCATGTGGGAGACCTGGATAAAGCTGCTGGCTTCAGCCTGGCCCGGCGTGGCTGTTGCAGCTATCTGGGTAATGAACAAGCAGACAGAAGATCTCTCTCTCTCTCTCTCTCTCTGAAACTTTGATTAAAAAATTTTTTTAAAAAAATGAATCCTAAAAAAAAAAAGATTCTAAGAGTAAAAGCAGAAACTAACATCTTCCTTTGTGTCATCTGTCACTGCAACCCAATACCCAGTGAAATATCCCATAAGATGCTGAAAAAAGTGCTATGAATTTCAATTCTGTAGTGAATAGGATTGTAAGCCATTCACTGTGTGTGTGTGTGTGTGTGTGTATCAGGAGACCTAATTTTACAAAATACTTGTAAGACTATGAAAATTTTTTTTCCCTGAAAGTCAGAGTTACACAAAAAGAGGACAGGCAGAGAGAGAGGGGTCTTCCATCTGATGGTTCACTCCCCAGATGGCTGCAACAGTCAGAGCTGCACCAATCCAAAGCCAGGAGCCAGGAGCCAGGAGCTTCTTCCAGGTCTCCCACATGGGTGCAGGGGCCCAAGGGCTTGGGCCATCTTCTACTGCTTTCCCAGGCCATAGTAGAGAGCTGGATCAGAAGTGGAGCAGCTGGGACTCGAACCGGTGACCACATGGGATGCAAGCACTGCAGACAGCGGCTTTACCTGCTATGCCACAGCGCCGGCCCCAAGATTCCAAGACTACGGAAATTTAAAGCTCACTAAAAATATACAGGTTAAGCATCCTGTATTTTGAAAATCCAAAATTGAGTTTGGGTTAGGAATACTCAGTTAGTACATTATATGCAAATATTCAAAAAAAAAAAAAAACACACTTGAAATCTGAAACACTTTGATCCAAAGTATTTAGGAAACAGGCTCGCAACCTGTACTAGAAAAAATATAAATCTCCTTCAGAAACAACTTTAAAATGGTCAGTAAACACACACACAGAGACTATAAGAAAGGAAATCATCAAACTAAAAACAGAAATCAAAAAAATAAAAAACAGAATAGAGAAAAGACACACACTCTATTGCATTAACATTGAAAGAATCTAAAACGGAACAATGGCAACTTCCATCAGCAATAAACAAAAAGGTTAGTACAAATAATCAGGAGTAGACTGATAAAGTCAGGAATTCTAGGAACCTTGACTAGAAAACCCCCACTAACCTGTTCTCAGGGAAGGAATATTTTCCTCAAGGAAAATACGATTTTATTGATAACTAAGGATAATGGATGTCAGACTGAAAAAACGTTAGGTTATAGCTACATGGCAGGTACTCTACACTTTCCAACCTATGTCAATTGCTCTAGAAATAGATTAGCCACAATAGAGAAGAAAGCCAAAAGAAAATGTCTAACAGAACAACTAGAACAAAGCCATTCCTACTTTCTGTTTTACACTTCTCAATCAGAAGACATGACCTGTGAAAAACCCAGGAATTCCTTTAAGCACAACTAAGTATTCCATACATCTGTGTCCTGGGACACATTCTTCCACCAAAGAGTCATGATCTGGCTGTAATCTCTCTGGGCAGATTGCAGATTACAAACAGCTGAGAAAAAAACATGTAATCATAAATCACTTAGAGATTCTGTCTGGTCTGTAAACTTTACCGTTTGACAGCTAGCATCCAAATTCCAGAGGAAATGTCTTCTTTCCTGGACCAAAGACTAATAGGCCTCCAAAAATATATTTAAATTTTTAAGTTATGTCCTCAAAAATAAATGCCCCGAAAATAACAAGGATTTAAATTAAGAGGAAAGCTGTCAATTAAGCATTGTTCATATTTTACAACTCTATGAATTTCTCTCCTTTTTTTTTAAAAGATTTGTTCTATTTATTTGAAAGACAGAGTCACGGGGAGAGGTAGAGCCAGAGAGAGAGAAACAGAGAGGTCTTCCATCAGCTGGTTCACTTCCTAAATGACCGCAGTGTACAGAGCTGAGCTGATCCAAAACCATAAGTCAAGAGCTTTCTCCAGGTCTCCCACAAGGGCGCAGGGCCCAAGGAACTGGGCAATCTTCTACTGTTTTCCCAAGCCATAGCAGAGAGCTGGATTGGAAGTGGAGCAGCCAGGACTCAAACCGGCACCCACATGGGATGCTGGCACTGCAGGCCACAGCTTTAACCTGCCGCGCCACAGCACCAGCTCCCAACTCTATGACTTTGTAACACCCATCCAGATTAAGGGAGTTTCTGCACTAAACTTCAATAATTTTCCAGGTGTTTTCTGGTAAACTTCAACTATGATGGAAAGGTCAGCTCAAACTTAAAAGTCAAAAGCAAATGGTTGTTTTAAGAAATGCTTTCATATTATACTGTGTGTGTGTGTGTGTGTGTATATATATATAGTGTTACTTATATATATAAATCCACAATTTTTAAAAACAAATCCATAATAAACAAAAAATGTAGAAATAGGCAACAGATTGAAGAAATACTTCACAATGAATACATAGGAATGACAAATAAGCACATGAAAAATGTTCTCCATCATTAATTATAAAAATGCAAAGTGAGGGGCCAGCACTGTGGCTTAGTGAGCTAAGCTTCCGGCTGAGGCGCCGGCATCCCATGAGGGTACCGGTTTGTATCTTGACTGCTCCTCCTGTGATCCAGCTCTCTGCTGTGCTGTGACCTGGGAAAGCAGTGGAAGATGGCCCAAGTGCTTGGGCCCCTGCACCCACATGGGAGACCTGGAAGAAGTTCCTGGCTCCTGGCTTCAGACTGGTCCAGCTCCAGCCAGTGTAGCCATTTGGGGAGTGAACCAGCGGATGGAAGACCTTTCCCTTTGCTCTCCCTCTGTCTGTAACTCCACTTCTCAAATAAGTAAATAAATCTTTTAAAAAAATGCAAAGTGAAATCTCAGGCAGAATACTACATATCTATCGGAATACCTAAGATGAAAACACTGACAAGAGCAAGCACTGGCAAGGAAGACAGTAGGCAGAACTCTCAAGCCTTGGTGGTGGGAATTTCAAAATGGTACAGGCATGCTGGAAAACCTTTAAATAGCTTTTTATAACATCTGACCCAGAAATTGCACTTGCTAAGTATTTACCCAAAAGAAATAAAAACTATGTAGACACAAAAAGTTATAGGGCAAAGATTAATAGTGACTATTTTTATAATTTTTATAATAAAAATAATCCAACAACCTTCAATTGATAAATGGACTTTAAAAATGTGATATATCCATAAACAGAAACCTTCTCAATATGAAAAGGGAAAAACTACTATTCAGAAATAGAACAGAATGAACTGCCAATATACACAATAACCCTGATGAACCTGGAATACTTTATGCTAAATTACGCTAAATGAAAAAAGCCAGAATAAAAAAACTGCATACTACATGACTACTTTTATATAACATTCAGAAACAATAAAAAAAATGTGGAGCAGAAAACAGAATGTGGGTGCCAGAGTCAGAAGGTGGAAACAGAATTTGACTACAAAGGAGCCGTAGGGAATTCTGGGGAAGACAGAATTCCTATACAACTTAATTATAAGCACCTGAAAGAACTTTAAGACCTCGGTGCTAAAAGAATTAAATTTTATTATATGAAAATTATTCATCAGTAAATCAGACAAAGACACACATATGCGTACAAAGGAGCTTCCAAAAGTTCGTGGAAATTTTGCATCTGTTAATTCCATTTCCCCATGAATTTTCAGAATCTCCCCGTGTACACATATATCCCATAGAGCAGTCTCCCATACATTAAGCTTGCATATTTCCATTTCACAGTTAGAGAGTTTTAAGTTATATTCCTAAATGTATAGCACTATCAATAAAATCAGCAAGTTCTAGTTGGAAGGTTGATTTAACTTCTTTGTATAAGGTTCTTTTTTTTTTGGTGTTTTTTTTGTTTGTTTGTTTGTTTGTTTGTTTTGGCCAGGCAGAGTTAGACAGAGAGAGACAGAGTTATAGACAGTGAGAGAGAGACAGAGAGAAAAGTCTTCCTTCTGTTGGTTCACTCCTCTAATGCCCGCTATGGCTGGCGCTGCACCGATCCGAAACCAGGAGCCGGGTACTTCCTCTCGGTCTCCCATGAGGGTGCAGGGACCCAAGCACCTGGGCCATCCTCTGCTGCCCTCCCGAGCCACAGCAGAGAGCTGGACTAGAAGAGGAGCAACCAGGACTAGTACCTAGCTCCCCAAGTGGGACTAGAACCCGGGGTGCTGGCGCCACAGGCAGAGGATTACCCAAGTGAGCCACGGCGCCAGCCCCTTTGTATAAGTATTATACTGAATTCTAACTAGAATTCTATTCTAGTTTCAATACTTCTGGGTTGCTTTCCAACTCTAGTTGCTATGCCTTATCACAAACAATGACCTAATTTTACAGACATCTGAACTACTCCTTTATAGTCTGGCCTTCAGCTACAATTTCTTACTTAAAAAAAGATGTATCAAATTTAGGACAAAATATTAGCTGTACATACAGTAAGAAAAAAATCCCAATGTTAGCAACATCATCATTGTTCTTTTTTCCCTGGCTCTCAAATGAAATCCCTTTGGATAAAACACAAATGGCCCCACGAGAAAAGCTGATAGAAGGGTCCTAACAGGTTTTCCCCCCAATGAGGGAAAATAATCACTTATTTATTTTCCTGATGATAAGCCTTAAAAATGGTCTCATTTACTTAAGAGGCATAAATATTATTTTGCAGTAGGAACAACTCATATTTAATACAAGTTTTCCTTCATGCAACAAAGCCAAAATATTTAGCAGTCAGAAATAAAGAAAATATCAATACTAAAGAAGGAACTAGGAGAAAAGTAAGCAATTATTTATGAGCCTAAATTGTTGAAAAGCAAAATTCTTTGAAGAGCAAAATTTCAATTATATAAAACAAGATGGCGGGGCCGGCGCTGTGGCACAGCGGGCTAATGCCTTGAAGCGCCGGCATCCCATCTGGGCGCCGGTTCAAGTCCCAGCTGCTCCACTTCTGATCCAGCTCTCTGCTATGGCCTGGGAAAGCAGTGGAAGACGGCCCAAGACCTTGGGCCCATACACCCACATGGGAGACCCGGAATAAGCTCCTGGCTTCTGGCTTTGGATCGGCACAGTTCCAGCCATTGCGGCCAACTGGGGAGTGAACCATTGGATGGAAGACCTCTCTCTCACTCTCTCTGCCTCTCCTCTCTCTGTGTAACTCTGACTTTCAAATAAATAAATAAATCTTTAAAAAAAAAAAAAAAGATGGCATAAAACAAAACAAAACCCAAAATCCACCAAAGAAACAGCTGTTCTTGGAGATCACTTCACTGAGACACATAGGTGAAACTGCAGGGTCATTGATTTTTCCGATTTTCATTCAGGCAGACAACGAAATTCAGAGTTCAGATTTTGAAGTCACACCACTGAGATTTAAAGTAGGCTCACCCACTTGTGAAAAGTCACCTTGGGCAAATTAAATCACTTGACAGTGCTATGATTCTTCAACTATAATATGGTTATGAAATGGTAATAGTTCCCAATTAAGAGACTGTGGAATTCAGTGAGGTAACTTATGCCAGGTTACTTGGCATATGATAAACTCTCAATAAATAATAGCTATTATTACTATCCCTTACATTAGCATTAGCAATCTTTGGTTTCCATAAAGAATTTTATTAAAGTGGCCAGCACTGTGGCATAATGGTTCCAGTTGCCATCTGTGGTGCTGGATCCAATATGGGTCCAGGATCGAGTCCCAGCTTTTCCACTTCCTATCCAGTTCCCTGATAATGGCCTTGAAAAAGCAGCGGAAGATGGTCCAAGCACTTGGGTCCTTGCACCCATGTGGGAGACCCAGAAGAAACTCCAGGCTCCTGGCTTTGGCTTGGGCCAGGCTTGGCTGTTGCGGCCACCTGGGGAGTGAACCAGCAGATGGAAGACCTCTCTCTGTGTCTCTCCTCCTCTCTCAGTAACTCTTTCAAATGAATTAATTTAAAAAAAAAGAATTATTGAAACTACTGAAAGATCACCTCTGTGATCCTTCTTGATTATCCCAGCAGGAGATAAAATGATACACAAATACAAGAAGTTTTCTGTCCATTTTCATTCTTTTTTTTTTCTTTAAGATTTATTTATTTGAAAGGCCAAGTTACACAGAGGCAGAGGCAGAGGCAGAGGCAGAGAAGGAGGTCTTCCATCCACTGGTTCACTCCCCAGATGGCACTTGGGCCTTCTTCCACTGCTTTCCCACAAATGGAGCAGCCAGGACTTGAATGGGCACTCCTGTGGGATGCCGGCACTGCATGCAGGGGCTTTACCTGCTTTGCCACAGCACTGGCCCCCATCTATCCATTTTCTAGTACCTGACTACTACTACTACTACAAATGATAAGGATGACATTTCACTAATTTTTGTAAAAAAAATTTATACCTATCATTATCTTCCATAGCTCATAAAAAGATGAAAAACAATATTATAGTGAAGAAAATGTTATAGAACTGGACAGATCTCAGCTCTAAAGGAAGAATGAAGGGCAGCGGGGTGGAAACTGGGAGAATGTGAGGGATCTGGGAACCCCCTCTCAGCTTCCAGGACTAACACCACCCAGCACCCTCTTCCTCCACGGAATGTTCCTGCCTTTCCCTCATAAAGCTCTTGTCTGCTCTTCTTCCCCAACTATTCTTACGGCGCTCTGAACAGTAGTATATTACCACTTTCTACTCCTTAACTTATTTATTTTTCAAAAATAAATTATTAATATTCATGTTTTTTTCTCTACCTGGTGGTCAATGACTCTAAAATCCTCATTTCTAGCCTCAATCTCTATCTTTGAGAAAGAGCAAACATTAAACACAGGATCACCTTCCTATGGAAAGATAGTACATAACTTTTAAACTTAGTAACTTTGAAAAAAAAGAGATCACCTATATAACACTATGTTTACCTTTTATATGAAAATACTAGACTTGGGTTTGCCAAACAGTACCTTCCAACAGATATATGTCACAATTCTTTATAGACTAGAAATAGTGATAATAATCTTTCACATTCCAAATTCAATTGTTTTAGTTAACCATGAAATTGTGTTTCTTAAACATTTAAGTTTTTTTTCTTTTTCTTTTTCTTTTCTTTTTTTTTTTTTTTTTTTTTTTTTTTTGACAGAATGGATAGTGAGAGAGAGAGAGAGAGAGAAAGGTCTTCCTTTTGCCGTTGGTTCACCCTCCAATGGCTGCCGTGGCCGGCGCACCACACTGATCTGATGGCAGGAGCCATGTACTTCTCCTGGTCTCCCATGGGGTGCAGGGCCCAAGGACTTGGGCCATCCTCCACTGCACTCCCGGGCCATAGCAGAGAGCTGGCCTGGAAGAGGGGCAACCGGGACAGAATCCGGCGCCCCGACCGGGACTAGAACCCGGTGTGCCGGCGCCGCAAGGCGGAGGATTAGCCTAGTGAGCTGCGGCGCCGCCTAACATTTAAGTTTTAAATCAGCTCAGCATTCCATTGTTATGATCCATACAGTAAAAGTTTAATAAACACTGATTTAAATCATACAAATTTTGGATTTAATATATCAAAGCTGTCCAAATGCTGAAAATAACTGTTAATCAAAGTGCATAAAATAAATGTCATCGTTTCTTATATTAAAATTCATATGCAAAATTAGGTTCATCACTATGGAGAAATTCTCTATTAAACATACACACCCTAGTCTACTAAGATATTTAAAATTTTGCAAAGACTGTTTATAGAAATTATTTTCCAGTAGCTCAATTAAATCCTACACTTAAGAACAAAGACAATTTTATTATTTCTTCAAGATTTTCAAACCTACCGGAGAGATTCGGCCATTCGCCTCAAGTCTTCATTCTGTTGTTTCAAGCGTTCAAGCTTTGCCAGAATCTTGGACAGTTCTCGGCTAGAGTGATCGGGGTGGTCATTATCTCGTACCAAGTGACCACCTATATAAAATAGCAAGGTCCCCCAGGCAAAAAGAATGAGCATAATCCAACGCCAGGAACCAGTCCATGGCCGCATTTTCAGGTTTTCAACTCAGTCCCCTGAATTCCTGGAGCTCAAAGAATTGAAAACATTCTAACTTTGTTTCTAGCTAGTGCACAGGTGAGCAGACATCTGTTGTTTCAACACATGATGCTTCAGACAATTTGGCCTCTCTGGTACTCCTGTGCTGAATCTTTCAAAGAGTTCATCCAGATGATATGAGAAGGAAGCTTTATTGTCCTGTGTTTCATGAACTCTACATGCTGTGGAAAGAGTAAGAAATGTATATAAATTAATATTATTATATGTAAAATAGCATATGCTGAAATTAACATAATTAAAAGTGAACACATCAGCATCGACTGACCAACAGGCTAGAAGATAATCTAACTGCCTACTAACAAATAAAGAGTAAACATTTAAGTCTGCATACTAATACACATACACATGGGCTCTACCAGATCCAGATTAATTAGTTCTACGCCTGAAAAGCCTGTAGGCATGACATCATCACATTTCCTTCTTAAATAATTTTCAAACATTTTCTCCATATGAATGAATTCATTTCTATAAATCCTGTTCTCCACACGCCTCCATCTCACTGCGCAGATGCCATCACACCATTCAACTCCGCAGGTGACAGGCAAATTGTCACTTTTAGGATAAATTCTAAAACTGACACCCATATAGCCAAGCAAAGGTTATCACAGTCATCAATCAGCTGGCAACTACTCTAAACAAATATCAATGCAGAAGTTCAAATGGATCAGGCCAGGCTATTCCTTCATCAAATTTATTAAAAATACCAACAATTATAATAGAAAGCTAGTATCAGTTACATCTCAGCTGTTGTGCATCTTAAACTACAAATGCACCGAGCTTAGCTATGGGTTTCATTTGTCATTTCTCCACCATTTGACTTAGAATTCCCTTGGGAACAACTATATTTTTTTTTTCTTTTGTAGACAAAGATATAATTGAAATCATTCAACAATCCAGAGCTATACAGGAGAAGTCATCTATCCAGGTTCAGGATTCCTTATAAAAGAAACAGGAGAGGAGAAATACTTCCTGTATACAAGACATCATATGTGGGGTCATGATTACTAATTATACAGTCACAAAAATTAAATACAAGGTTTGGGATGAAAAAAAAGTGAGTAGATAGAAAAGTGAGAGAGGAAGCTTAAAAAAAATTAGAGCACAAGGCCACTATTTTCCTAGTTTTAAATATCAAATATCAGGGTCAATAATGTAGAAGAGCAGATTAAGCCACCACCAGCAACACCTGAATCCCATATGGGCACCAGTTCACATCCCAGAGGCTCCATTTCCAATCCAGCTCCCTGCTAATGCGCTTGAGAAAGCAGCATAGAATGGCCAAGGATATGACCCCCCACCACCCATGTAGGAGACCCAGAAGGAGCTCCTGGCTCCTGGTTTCAGCCTGGCCTAGCCCAGCTGGGGCCATTGTGGCCATTTGGAGAGTGAACCAGGGGATGGAAAATGTCTCTGTCTCTTTCTCTCTCTATCACTCTGCCTTTCAAATAAAATAAACAAAATATTTTAAAAATAAATGAATAAATCTGAAATCTCAATTGCTTTTAAATGACCATGTAAACAAAAGGAAGAAAAAAATCTCTTCAAATGAGTATCCTATAAATACTCCACTTCCTTCCTGTATAATCTAGCACCATTTACCTTAATGTTATGGGTTTACACTGGGTTAAAACATGAAATAAAAAGAACCGTATTCACCAAGAATTGTTTGGAAACCAAATTAAAAAAACAATAATCCAAATGAAAATCAAGAATGCTTTTCTCAACTGCACTGTTTATCTTGTCTCTTTTGCAAAACACTGTCCTTTAATCTCATGTACCTTCAGCCAATTCATCAAAACAAAAAGATTAAAGTTTATTCAATGTTTCAAGTCACAGACTAGTAATGTAAGCTCCACTCTTCATCTTTTATAGAAATAAGGCAGACATCCAGGATTCCATAATTAAAAACAAGCAAAAAATTAAACCATTCTGATGGCTAATTCAGTAATATAAAAATGTAAATATTACATTTGAATGAATGAGACTTTTTATGACAACAAATCCAACAGTGTAAAATTATACCATATGCTGAACCTATAATACAACCCACCCAATTCAAAGCTAGTGAGATAAAATTATTTTATCATTCTCTTCATAGCAAAATTAGTTAGAAAGACAACTGTGATACTCAAAGCATGATAGCTTTTTAAATAATAAGTTAACTAAATAATAGATGCTGACGCATGTTACTTAGAATTAGGACAAAATTATATAAATATTCAAAAGTAATATAAGACACAAGTTGAAAAGTAACAAATACAGAAATGTAAACTTTGTTAAAATATCTTAGATTTTAATAAACTACCATCAAAAATATTCAGATATTAAATCAGTACATTATATAGCAATACTGATATTATATGAGTTATAAAATCAAGAAATTATTGTAGGAGCAAAACATGGTCATTTTCTTAACAGCATCATTTAAATTCTCTTTTTAGAGAAAATGCTGCCCAAGACTTTATTTATTCTTAGTCAATATTTTAAAAAATTCTCAAGAAAATCAAGTCAAGCTAAAGAGTGAGTGGTTTTCTACGTGATTTTCTTTAGCATGGTTAAAAGAGCAGGTATAGAATTTTTTCCCCTATCTACCAATCACAGTGAATGCCTATTTACTTCATGTCCATTGTTGAACTACATCTGTTAAAATATAAATATTATAGTTTTTGTTCATTCTGTCCATATATACCAAACACAGAGATCCTTACTTTGTACAAATGAACATGTTTGAATAGATGAGTTACTAAGTGAACGAGTCAGTGAAGGATGTCATATATGATGGCAAGTATGATGTATGTCAAAGTACTGAGCACATTAGCTTCAAACACGTTTAAGAGTCACTTAAGACACCAAAGTTGAATGTAGAAAGTGAGAGAGCACTTACTATAAAACTGGTTCAAAAGAAAAGCACTTAGAACACAAATAATTTCTCTTCACTTTGTCTTATTTTCTACTTCTAGAGTATTCACTTTTTTTCTTTTCTTTTTTTTTTTTTTTTTTTTTTTTTTTTTTTTTGACAGGCAGAGTGGACAGTGAGAGAGAGAGAGACAGAGAGAAAGGTCCTCCTTTTGCCGTTGGTTCACCCTCCAATGGCTGCCGCGGCTGGCGCACCGCGCTGATCCGATGGCAGGAGTCAGGTACTTCTCCTGGTCTCCCATGGGGTGCAGGGCCCAAGCACTTGGGCCATCCTCCACTGCACTCCCTGGCCACAGCAGAGAGCTGGCCTGGAAGAGGGGCAACCGGGACAGAATCCGGCGCCCCAACCGGGACTAGGACCCTGGGTGCCGGCGCCGCAAGGTGGAGGATCAGCCTAGTGAGCCGTGGCACCGGCCAGTATTCACTTTCAAAAATAATACTAGGATTCAAGCATTAAATATATGAAAGTCATTCAACTTATTTATAAAAGTATTAGTGAAAATACCTCTGAAGCATTACACACATTATATGTAATTTTTCAAGGTATTTTCCTGACTCTAGAGCTCGCCTATAGTATCAGTAAAATTAGGTGTTTTAACAGGAGTGGTTGTGAGGTTTAAATAGTGTGAACTTGTATATTACAAGAAGTAGATGACAACTTCAAAGATACATATTCTAGGTCCTAGAAAGATACTTGTGGTTCAACAGCCACTAACCATATGTAACTATTTAAATAAAAATTAAAATTAAAAATTGTTTCCTCAGTGACATTTAGCCACATTTCAACTGTTCAACAGCCACCTGTGACTAGGGGTTACCATTATGAAACTTCAGCTATGGGGCAGGCACCGCGGCTCAGTAGGTTCTAGTCCCGGTTGGGGCACCGGATTCTATCCCGGTTGCCCCTCTTCCAGGCCAGCTCTCTGCTGTGGCCAGGGAGTGCAGTGGAGGATGGCCCAAGTGCTTGGGCCCTGCACCCCATGGGAGACCAGGAGAAGTACCTGACTCCTGGCTTCGGATCGGCACAGCGCCGGCCGCGGCGGCCATTGGAGGGTGAACCAATGGTAAAGGAAGACCTTTCTCTCTGTCTCTCTCACTGTCCAGTCTGCCTGTGGGAGGGAGGGAGGGAGGGAGGGAAGGAAGGAAGGAAGGAAATTCAGCTATGGGGCCGGCATTGTGGCATAGTGGGTTAAACTGCCACCTGTGACATCAGCATTCCATATGATCACCAGTTTGGGTCCTGGCTGCTCCACTTCCAATCCAGCTCATTGCTAATGTACCTGGGAAAGCAGTGGAAGATGGCCAAAGTGTTTAGGCCCCTGCACCCATGTGGGAGACCCAAAAGAAGCTTCCTGGCTCTGGCTCCTGTCTTTGGATTGGCCCAGCACCAGCATTGTGGCCATTCAGGGAGTGAACCAGAGGATGGAAGATCTCTCTCTCTCTTTCTCTCTCTCTCTCTCTCTCTCTCCCTCCCTCCCTCCCTCTGTGTGTGTCTAACACTGCGTTTCAAATTAATAAATCTTACAAAATAAAATTATTCCTTCAGAGACATTCAGCCACATTTCAATTGTTCAACAGTCACCTGTGTTTAGTGATCATCATTATGAAAATGAAGTTACAGGGCTGGGGTTCTGACATAGCAGGGTAAGCTGCTGCCTGGGATGCCGGCAACCCATATGGGCACTGGTTTGAGTCCTCGTTGCTCCAGTTCCGATCCAGCTCCCTGTTAATGTACCCGAAAAATCAGCAGAAGATGGCTCAAGTGCTTGGGCCCCTATCTTCTGCCTGGTACAGTCCTGGCCATTGTGGCCATTTGGGGGAGTGAACCAGCAGGAGGAAGATTTCTCTCTCTCTGTCTCCCTCCCTCTCTATAACTTTGCCTTTCAAATGAATTAAAAAAAAAAAAAAAAAAACTTGAATCTTTTTTTAAAGAAAATGCAGTTACACAGCATTTCCATCAGCATTTCTCAGAACAAGATGTCATTTTTTAAAAGGAAAATGAGAAGATAAAACAAAAAAATATAATGGAGATAAAATGGAATAAAAGTGAAAATGTAATTCACAATAGAGAAAGGAGATGGATAAACACAGGTGATCTGACATGGCTAATGCGTGCTGTGAGATTTCTCAGCTAGAATGGATTTGAGAAGATCAGGGAAGGTTTCACAGCTGCAATAAAAAAGGGAGCACGTGTGAAGGAGAAACAAACGGTGGGAATCAGGAAGGGCTTTGTCCCTCAGCACCTTCACTTCGGAAGCATCTTCTTACTGCCCCCAGTAAGCAGTGCACCTTTTAAAAATGGTACTTCACTCAGTACATCATTCACACTATTTCTATTTAAGTTTTATTTATTTTAAAATACGCAATATGGTTCTTAAAAGCATTTACAATGGAAAGCACCTGAAAGTTCTCTACCATATATTTTACCTAAATTTAAATTCCATGATCCACTTACTCATTCATAACATAGCTAGTGGAGTCCTTATTACAGAAAACATAATATCCTAGGCAATGCAAATAAGGTAGTGAACAACTCAGACAAAAATTTCTGCTTTCAAGAGGTAATATTCTAGTGGATTCTAATGGCAAAGGGAAGTAAAGCCACTGAAACAAACACAAACAAAACAACCTCCTCTCACAGTAACTAATGCTGGGAGCGATGCAAAAGAAACTGAATACAAACTAACATAAACAATACCACTTAATTACATTTTTGCTATCATTATGTTTAAGCATGAAATTGAACACAACCACCTGCATATTACAAAACTGTTATACTGTAACTTGAAAAACATCAAAATACATGTTTATTGTCAGGATAAAACCTTGTAAATTTACGGCTGTACTCTTTAAAATTCTTATTACAGAATGTTTAAAGTTGTATGCAAACTAACAGATGAGCAATATGTCAAGACGAACTGAAACTAAACTACTCTAAAAGTTTTTATTATAGGTGCTGTGGCATAGGTTAAGCTCTGCCTGCAGTGCCAGCATCCCATTTGGGTGCTGGTTTGAGTCCTGGTTGCTCCTCTTCCAATCCAGCTCTCTGCTATGGCCTGGGAAAGCAGCGGAAGATGGCCCAAGAGCTTGAGGCCTTGCACCCACATCAGAGACGTGAAAGAAGCTCCTGGATCCAGAATGGCAATGGCACAGCTCAGGCCACTATAGCCATTTGGGGAGTGAACCAGCAAATGGAAGACCTCCCATTTTTTCTCTCCCTCTGTCTGTCTCTAACTCTGCCTCTCAAATCTTTTTTAAAAAAATTTTCATTGCAGACAAACAATTTTTAAAACTCCAGTGATATTGAAAAAAATCTTCAGGGGTAGAGTGGAGTTTATTAAAATGATTTTGATGATAATTGCATTTTTATCCATGTGGAGGTTTTTAAAAATTGATCTGGTCTTGGAATGATGATGACTAGAGGCTGGAATCACTGGAGGCTGATAAAGGGACAAGGAGGAGAAATGGAGGTTGACAATGGGTACCAAAACACAGAGAGACAGGTTCTAGTATTTTACAGCAAAACAGGTGACTTTAGTTCCCGGTAATATATTACATATTGCATGAAGAGCTGGGGGAGAGCAGCTGTTAGGTTCCAAGCATGGTGAAAGGAAAGGGAAATGAAGATGCTGACTGCCTGATTTGATCAATTTGTACTGAATACACCAAGCTGCACTATTACACAGGTCAAACAAAAATCTAACAGACATAAAATATTTTTTCTTTCTTTCAGACATAAAATATTAAGTAATTCAGCACTTAACATAAATATGTACAACACTATGCAAAGGGAAATATGGTATTATATGTCAAATATTCTCATATGCATTTGCTTTCATGAGAAACTCCACTAGCAGGAATTTATACCAAGATTATACCAATTTAACAACTGAACATAACACATTCATAAGGTTATTCATTACAGCATTGCCTTCAGTAACTCCAAAAAGGAAAAAATGTAACTGTCCATCAACAGAGGTATGGCTGAATAAATTATGGGTCACTTTGCCAAGAAACTTTTATCGTGATGGCAAGAAGGAGGAAAATGCCACCCATTAACAAGAAGAAAATCAGTCAATTAAAACAGACTCAAAATTCAGAAATAATGATGATGAAAGTAACATTAAAACTATTGAAATACATACTAGTATTTAGAGAAAAAAAATGAATCAAAAAAAGAAAAGCTATTAACATAAATGCAAATCCTAGAACAAAGAATTACAATATCTGAAATCTTAAGAGATTCTCTAGAAAGGCTTAAGAGACAAGTAGGACACTACAGGCAAAGAATTAAGAAGACAGAGTAATAGCAATTATCCAAAATGAAGCCAGGAAGGAAGAAACCCGGAGGGGGCAGCCACAGATGACAGGGCTTGACCTTCAGACACTGAGGTGTTTTACAGCTTCACCACAGCTGCACACCTCCAGTGACTATCATTATCAATGGAAAAGTGTTGAGTGATAAAACGCAAATGAAAGTCATCTATCGTCATTAGTCAAAAAACTATTTACAAAACAGGTTTGAGTATTTATAACATTTCCCCACTTGAGTGTTCATTCTGAAAAGAAGCTTTTCAAAACAAAACTTGTCACCAAATTTCATGTAATGTACATTGAAAAAAAGTTTAGTCATGGGCATATGTAGAATTGCAATGCATATTTAAAGGCTAATAAAACTAAAATTTATTGGGGAAAATACCCACAAATGTAGGGCTAAAATATACACATGATAACAAAGAATTGCAGTGGACATCTCTTCAGAAAAAAAAAATACACTCTAGTAGACAATGGAAGATGTTTTAAAAGCATTGAAGTAGAAATGGGGCAAGCACTATAATGTGCAGTGTGTTAAGCTGCTGCATGGGACACCTGATTCAACATCTCAGTGCCTACGACTGAGTCCTGCCTCCACTTCCAATCCAGCTTCCTGCTTATGCACTTGGGAGGCAGTAGATGATGGCTCAAGTTGTTTCAGTACTACTTACCTGCAACACCCAGATGGAATTCCCAGCTCCTGGCTTCAGCCTGACCCAGTCCTAGCTATTGCAGGCATTTGGGGAGTGAAATGGGAGGGTGAAGGGTGGAAGATCTCTCTCTCGCTCTCTCGCTCTGGATCATCTTCTGCTGCCTCCCCAGGGGCATTAGCAGGAAGTCAGATTGGAGGTGGAGTAGCCAGGACTCAAGTCTTTTTTTTTTTTTTTTTTTTTTTTGACAGAGTTAGACAGTGAGAGAGAGAGACAGAGGGAAAGGTCTTCCTTCCATTGGTTCACTCCCCAAATGGCTGCCATGGCCAGAGATACATCGATCTGAAGCCAGAAGCCAGGTGTTTCCTCCTGGTTTCCCATGTGGGTGCAGGGACCCAAGCACTTGGGCCATTCTCCACTGCCTTCCCAGGCCACAGCAGAAAGCTGGACTGGAAGAGGAGCAACCGGGACTAGAACCTGGCACCCATATAGGATGCCAGCACCACAGGCGGAGGATTAACCAAGTGAGCCACAGCGCTGGCCCCAGGACTCAAATCTATACCCACAAAGGATGCAGGCATCTCAGGCTGTGGTTTAACTCACTATGCCACAATGCCAGCTCCTAGCAGACAGATTTTCTTTTTCAACAAAACTATCATCACTGTACATCCTTAGTTTTAATGAAAAAAAATTTTTGACTAATTATTTTGATATGATTGACTTCAATCTAAATGTTAATGTGAAAATTGTATTTTTCACATGTTCCAAACACAGTAAGATTCAACTTAAATAACTAATAATATAATTAACAAGCAACAGATTAACTGTGCTGAACCTTTTTAGCAGTCTAACCCACTCTCAGAAAAAAAGGAATTATCATAAATACTCAAATAATAATGACTCCATAAGCTATAATAAGTATATGCTACAATTTAGACATCTTTAGAATGCTTACATTTTTAACTAGAAAGAATAAAAACCAAAATCATTATTATAGAGTGCCTCTTCGAGTAATTCAATTTAATGGAATTAACTACAAAATTCAACAGAAAAATGCAATCATTTATTCAACAAATTTAATGAATTACTACAAGGTAAAAGAGGTTAAGTATGACTGTTACACTTAAAAGGCATATTTTCAATAGCCAACAATGCTAGGAAATGAATTTTTCAGGTTGAATAAGGGAATTATAAACAAGACTTTCATAGAAAAGCTAATCATTGGTTACAAAGCATAAATACTTAATTCAAAGAATCTATACATTTATAATTCACTTCAATTCAAGATTAACATGTGCCTAAGACCATATCTTTTGAATATTTTCTCTTTTTATCAATTCATTTTCAAATTAAGTATTGTTACAGAATGTATGAAACTTTATTAACATTAGGTCTCCCTATAAGGGAAATAGGCAATTAATGTATGTGTTTATTAGCATAAGAAAGAAATAAGAAGCAAAGCAAAAATATCATAAATTACAAATGACCCTTTAATTCTAGTTTCAATCAACTTTGACTTCATTTATGTGGAAGTCCGTGGTGAGGGGCAGTGATGCTGGCCTCCCACATCTGAGCACCTGCTGAAGTCCTGACCATTCCTCTGCAGATTCAGCTGCTGCAATGTGCCCGGGCAGCAGTGAGTGCTGGCTCAAGCACCTGAGTTCCTGCCACCCATATGGAAAGCTGGGACAGAGTGCCTGGCTTTAGCCTGGTCCAGCCCCAGCTTCATTTGGGGAGTGAACCAGCATGGGGAAGATCTTTCTTTCTCTGCCATAAAAATAAGAAAAATTTATTTATTCGAATGGCAGAGTGACAGAAAGAGGTGGAAAGAGACAGACAGAAAGAGATCTCCCATCTACTGGTTTATTCCCCAAATGGCTATAAAGGCCAGGCCAAAGCCAGCAGCCAGGACCTCCATTCGGGTCTCCCACAAGGTGGCAGTGGCCCAGGCACGTAGGCCATTTTCTGCTGCTTTCTCGAGTGCATGAGCAGGGAGCTGGATCAGAAGTGGAATAGCTGAGACAAGATGCCGGCATCCCAGGCAGCAGCTTAACCCACTGTGCTAGACCCATAAGAAAGATTTTTGAAAAAGTAGTTGGTGAGACCAACTAAATTGAAAAATAGAAGAAGGAAAAGGAGAGAGAGAGAGAAAGGAAAGAAGGAAGGCAAGGTGAGGGACAGGAAATAAAATTATGTAGCCCCTACCAAGATTATAAAATTCAATTTTGATTCACTATTTACACATATATCTATAATGTGTTCACATTCCCTATTGGTACAGTCAGTGTACACATGAATTTAAAATTCCAGGTACTGTGAATATAAGTACAAAATATTAAATCACTGAAAACAGCCAATATCTTAGAAATGAATCTTTCCAGTTATGAAATATAAACACATAATCACATCTATAGGGTTCTATTAGGAGTATCTCATTTACTTTAACAGACATGATACTACCAGGCTGTGTTTACTGATACAATTCACTTAGACTATTAAAACAGACCTAGAAATCTGGACTTGATATCTGTACCTGCAGCCCTGAATAAATTAATAATCCTAAAAAGTGATAATACTAATAAAATCAAGTGAAATGTTGAATTTACCATGTTCCTTCGTGTGTGTGAAATGCAGGTGTGTGTAGTACATATACACTTGCACACATATATATTCTTGATTCTTTGATGTAGTAGAAAAGAATAATCATTTCAAATCAATAACAGACTATACCCTAAAGGTAGTTTATCCAACTTTAAAACAGGAATTCCAATAGTGTAAACTCATATTCATAAATGTAAAGATAATATGAAAATATTTACAAAAATGGCTTGTACAGTATAAAGCAATTTGCAAATATTAGTTACTATTATCTTTCCCCTGCTCATCAAAAATCCAGTATATCAGCCTTCTACCAGTTTCTACACTGTTATACCTAGTTCTTAACCCATCACAGGTTTTGTTATTGCTGATACTTTAACAAAAACTGTAATTTCTTTGGCTCACTTTTTAAAAAATTTATCTGACAGGCAGAAAGAGAGAAAGTGAGGAATACAGAGAAAGAAAGAGAGCTCCCATCTGCTGGTTCACTTCTTAAATGCCTCCAACACTTAGGACTGGGTCAGTAAGAAGCTGGGAGATACAAACTCAAGCCAGGCCTCCCAGTGGGGTGGCAGGAACCAATCACTTGAGCTATCACCTCTGGTTTCCAGAATCTGCATTGGCAGGAAACTAAATGAAGAACAGGAACAAAGGGTACAGTGGGTTAAGCCATGGCCTGCAGCGCCAGCATTCTATATGGGTGCCAGTTTGAGTTTGCTGCTCCACTTCTAATCTAGCTCCTTGCTAACGTGCTTGGAAAGGCAGCAGAAGATGGCCCAAGTGTTTGTCCTCTGCATCTGCATGGGAGACTGGAGGAGGCTCCTGGTTTCTGTCTGGCCCTGCACTGGCCATTGTGGCCATTTGGGGAGTGAACCAACTGATGGAAGATTTCTCTGTCTCTCCTTCTCTGTGTATCTCTGCCTTTCAAATAAATTTAAAAAAAAAAAAAAGAAAGAAAGAAAAAGAGAGAGACAGAGAGAGGAAAAGAAAAAAGAAAAAAAATGGGAACCAGGAAGTGAACCCGAGGCATGCCCAGGGAGACCATGAGCAATTAGTGTCTTAACTGCTAAGCAAGAAACTCACCCTTTGGCTCTTTCCTATAATTCAGATATAATTTTTAAGATTTATTTATTTATTCGAAAGTCAGAGTTACAGAGAGAGAAGAGGCAGAGAGAGTCTTCCATCCAATGGTTCACTCCCCAATTGGCCGAAACAGTTGGAGCTGCACAGATCAGAAGCCAGGAGCCAGGTGCTTCTTCCAGGTCTTCGATGTGGGTAAAGGGTCCAAGGACTTGAGCCATCTTCTGCTGCTTTCCCAGGCCATAGAAGAGAGTTGGATCGGAAGTCGAGCAGCCAGGTCTCCAATCGGTGCTCATGTGGGATGCCGGCGCTTCAGGCCAGGGCATGTTAACCTGCTGTGCAACAGCAACAGCCCCCAGATATCTTCTTAAATGCTATCTATTTTCACTGACAGTTCCAGACAATGTGTATTAATTATAACATATAAAGAAATGAGAGAAAACACAACTCAAAATGGTTTAAAAATAAGAATTTAATTTCTCGATTGAAAAAAGGTTAAGTCAATGGTTCAATATACCAGTAAAAAAAAATCTCTTTTCATCTTGTGAGCTTTAGACCTCATATTAGCTTTCTTTATGTGATAGCAAGTTGGCTGCTTCAATTCTAGCCACATGCAATTATGTGCAAAAAAACAGCTGGTACTCTCTTCTAGTCTATCTCCTTTTAAGAAAAAGGAAATTACATGCAGAAGTCTCCCCAGATGATGTGCACATCTTATTAGCCAAGATTGAGTCACCCGTTCCATGCAAAATCAATGGCTGACAAGTGGAACAGGATTAGCATTACTGGTTTAGACTAATGAGGATTTATCCCTCAGAGCACAGTCAGAACAAAATTGGGATCCAGAATGCAAAATGACTACAACAACCTATAAGAATGCTACTCATCTTTCTAACTCTATTTTTTTAAAAAAGACATCGCCCTGATTATTACTTATCACAACACTTACTAGCTTATATTTGTCTCCAATACTAAAAGATATCTCCAGAAGAGCAGAAGTTTCAGTAGAGCAGATACAACACCAAAAGTATATAGCAAGCCCTTTATTAACATTTTTTGAATAAATAAATGCAGGAATATTAACCAAGTATACATGTATTCAATTTATCTAATACTTATAGTAAAATACTAGGCAAAACAAAAATACAATAGCACCTTAGAAGAAGTAGAAGATTCAAAGTCATTTTCATTTGTTTACTCATTTATTTTTATGTGCAAAATGTCAAAAGTAGGTTCTCAGAAATATTCCAAATATAATTTTAAAACAAAGACTTGCATTTAGGGTGGGTGTTTGGCACAGTGATGAAATCAGTACTTGAGATTTCAGCATCAAATGTCAGAATGCCTGGTTCCAGTACTAGCTTCCCTACTTCCAATCCAGCTTACTGCTAATGGGCACCCTGGGAGGCAGCAGATGGTGAATCAAGTACTTGGGTCCCTGCCACCCTCGTGGGAGACATGGAAGGAGGTCTGGGCTCCTGGCTTCAAATCCTGGCCCAGCCTGGACTGTTGTGAACATTTAGAGATAAACCAGTAGATAGAAGATTTCTAACTCTGTTTCTCCCTTTCAAATACAATGAAAAAAAAATTATTTTAGAAAGACTTAACATTCAAGCGAATTCTTACTTAGTAAGTTGCAGAGTCCTTAAATATTACCACTGAATAGTTAAGAAGAGGGGAAGGAATTAATGCAGTAATTAAACCACCCTTAGGACACT
Source organism: Oryctolagus cuniculus (assembly GCF_964237555.1). NCBI lineage: Eukaryota > Metazoa > Chordata > Mammalia > Lagomorpha > Leporidae > Oryctolagus > Oryctolagus cuniculus. The sequence goes on along the minus strand of NC_091451.1, from coordinate 11,546,006 downwards.
TGCATACCATATCAAGTACCAGGGTTCAAGTTCCAGTTCCACTTCTGAGTCCAGTTTCTTGCTAACGCATCCCCTAGCAGGCAGTGATGATGGCTCAAGTAGTTGATGCCACCCACACAGGAAAGTTGGACTAGAGTTCCTGGCTTCTGCCATGCCTAGCCTCTGCTGTTGCAGGCACTTTGGGTGTGAACCAACAGATGGAAGACCTGAGTCTGTCTGTCTCTAGGGCTTTCAAATAAATACGTTTTTAAAAATAGTTAAGAGACAAATGTATTACAAAAAATTATAAGTCATACACAATACAAACAATGAATAAATGTTCACATTCAAGAGAACCGCTGCTAAAGAATAACAGACCCGGGGCCAGCGCAGTGGCGTAGCAGGTAAGGCCACCGCCTGTAGTGCTGGCATCCCATATGGGCGCTGGTTTGGATCTCAGCTGCTCCACTTCTCGATGCTGTGGCCTGCAAGATCAGTGGAGGATGGCCCAAGTGCTTGGGTCCCTGTATCCGCGTAGGGGACCCAGAGGAAGCTCCTGGCTCCTGACTTCGGATCGGCACAGCTCCTGCCTTTGTGGCTGTCTGGTGAGTGAGCCAGTGGATGGAGGACCTCTCTATCTCTCTCTGCCTCTCCTTCTCTATCTGTTTAACTCTGACTTTCAAGATAAATAAATCTTTTATTTTAAAAATTAACATACCCAAATGTGCAGATTCAAATAGATTCAAAACTGTTTCTATAGAACAGCAGAATCCATAAGCTTAATAAACGTTTCAATCTACATATAAGAGGCATAAAAACTGTTTAAAGGCTAATCTTTACTACTGTCTACATCAAGAATATCATAATGGTATCATTTAGCTGGTATTCTACTCACTATCTACATGAGCCAGACAGGTGGCACAGAGAATAAAAAATAAACATATATGCAATATATATGTGTATAATATCCCCCAAAAATAAATAAAATTAAATTATAATACAAACACATCAATGACATACTGTAGCTCAATTTAAGAGGTTAAAAACAAAAACACATAATTTTTAATGTTAGGTGAAAAAGTAAAACACAGAGGGATTTAATGCTTTGGGGTGCTAGTATAATACACTGGAAAGTGCAGGCTAGAAGATAAAGCATAACTAGGTATAAATTCTGGCAATACCAATATAGAAATGGGCCAGGAAAGAATTAAGCATGGCATTTGACCCTCTGTGGGCCTAGATTTTTGTCTTTAAAATCATTGTGATAATTCCTGTCACACTGGCCTACAACTGCTAAGAAAAATGATGATAAATTTTTAAAAAGGACAGGAAATACCATAATTTAGTACTTTTATGATTTGTAAGTGAAAACTGAATATGTTACAAGGATTAATTATATATCATCTTGTCTCAGTTAAGGGTTACCCAAATAGCCTGTAAAGCATTATTTCTCTGTGTGTGTGTGTGTATACTGAATACATTTTTATTTTATTTTATTTCCCCAGAAACCTTTTATTAAAGGAATACAAACTTCATACATTTGATAATTACAATTTCAGGAACATAGTGATTTTTCCCACTGAACCCAACCCCCCTCATACCCCTCTTTCTCTTCCCTCTCCTACTCCCATTCTTATTTTTTATTAAGATCTATTTTCAATTAACTTTATACACATATGATTAACTCTATGTTATAAAGTAGAGTTCAACAAATAATATGGGGGGAAAAAGTCTGTCCTTCAACAGTTTAATGTAAAGCATTATTTCTAGATTTGTCAGTAGGGTGCCAGAAGAGATTAACATTTAATCAGTACACCGACTAAAGATCTAGATGTTCCCACCAATGTCAGCAGGCATCATGCAATCTGTGGAGGGGCCACCAGAACAGAATAGAAAAGCTAAGGAAGGGCAAATTCTTGCTCTTTTTGAACAGGGACTTTCATCTCTTTAAAAAAATTTATTTTATTTATTTGAAAGAGAGATTACAGAGAGAGGTAGAGACAGAAAGAGAGGTCTTCCATCTGCTGGTTCACTCCCCAGATGGCCACAATGGCCAGAGATGTGCTGATCCAAAGCCAGGAGCCAGGGGCTTCTTCTGGGTCTCCCATGCAGGTGCAGGGGCCCAAGCACTTGGGCCATTTTCTACTGCTTTCCCAGGCCACAGCAGAGAGCTGGATCAGAAGTCGAGCAGCCGGGATTAGAACCAGCGCCCATAGGCCAGGGCTTTAACCTGCTGCGCCACTGCACCGCCCACCCCCCTTCATCTCCTCCAGTTCTCAGGTATCAGAGCTCCTGGTTCTTGGATCTTCAGGCTTCATGACTGACAGAAACAGCATCTTCTTGCTAAGCCTTCAGTTCTGGATGGGAGTCACACTTTGTGACTGATTGTCAGATCTTTGAGATCAGACTTAATTACACCACTGGCTTTTCTGACTCTCCAGACTACAGACGGCATATTAGGAGTTCTCACCTCCATAATCACCTGAACCAATTACCATTATAAATCTCTCATACAGTTATCAACCTATCTATCTACCTGGTCCCACAAATCCTTGTACTCTAGAGAAACCTAAAAACCATGCATTTAATAGTCAACGTGTGACGGGGGGTGGGGGGAGGGCGGTGTTTGGCCTAGCGGTTAAGACATCAGTTAAGATGCCTGCATCCCCTTGTCAGAGTAACTGGGCTTGATTCTCCTCTCCAGCTCTTAATTCCAGTTTCCTGCCAGTGCAGACCCTGGGATGCTGCATGTGACAGTTCAAGTGGTTGAGCTGGTATTGTAGTATAGCATTATAGTATAGATGAAAACTGAACGGCAAAGGAGGAGACTCTTCCCACATGAGTCATTGCCTTTTAGAAACACACATGTAAATACTATTTCTATTTCATCTATTTTGCCAGAACTTAATCATATGGTTGTGAAATACAGTATTTTTTCTATTTTTTTTTTTAAGAGTGGATTGTATTGCTACAGAGGAAAGGGAAAACAATTTGAGGGGCAGCTTGTACCATGACTCCCTATCCATTTTTCTCATCCTCTGAATTATCATAAGAGACATTTAGATCCTATCTTTAATCTAATACAGCTGATTAAAAGTGTTCCTTGGGGCCGGCGCTGTGGCGTAGCAGGTAAAGCCACTGCCTGCAGTGCTGGCATCCCATATGGTTGCCGGTTCGAGTCCCAGCTGCTCCACTTTCAATCCAGCTCTCTGCCTTGGCCTGGGAAAGCAGTAGAAGATGGCCCAAGTCCTTGGGTCCCTGCACTCGCGTGGGAGACCAGGAAGAAGGTCCTGGCTCCTGGCTTCAGATCAGCGCAGCTCTGGCCATTGCAGCCAATTGGGGAGTGAACCATCAGATGGAAGACCTCTCTCTCTCCCTCTCTTCCTCTCCTTCTCTTTCTGTAGAACTCTTTAGGGTAAATAAATAAATCTTTAAAAAGAAAAGTATTCCTCAAAAGCTGCTTTTACTTCTTTGGTCCAGGTATACTAAGATTACAATTCTGAAATCTCGGACAGGATTTTTGATCTACTATATCTTTTGCACTATCTGGGATAGAAAACTTAGCTTGCTAAAATGAAATAATAATTGCACAATTTCTTCGGTTTCTATATATGCTGAGCCTGCACTCAACACAGAGCTTCTGAGATTATGTGAAACACATTTGCCCAAATATCCCCATAGCTCTGTTCCTCATCCTATTCAGAGCATCACTCAAGCACTACCAGCAGGTAAATCTTCCCATACTATTCTATAAAAAATAGCATGCTACTCACTGCAACATTCCCTACTATGTTCTCCGAAAAGAAGGATGTATTTTTCTTTTCTCTAGAACACTTATGACCATGTGATACACTTACTGAGAATCTATAGATAAATAAATTCTGTTTGTTCAATGATTTCACTCAAAGTCAAGACATCTGGAATATAGCAAACACCAAATAAAAATTGCCAAATAATATCTAAATAAGTGTAAAAAAGGAAAGTACAAATACTACAAGAGTGCATAAAAGGAGAAACCTTTAGGGGACTGGGTTTGTAGCATAGCAGGTAAAGCCACTGTCTGCAATGCCAGTATCCTACATGGGCTTTGGTTCTTGTCCCAACTGTTCCATTTATGATCCAGTGCCCTGGAAATGGCCTGGGAAAAGTAGTGGAAGATGGCCCAGGTGCTTGGGCCACTGCCACCCACATGGGAGACACGGATGAAGTTTCTGGCTTCTGATTTCAGCCTGGCCCAACCCTGGTAGTTGCAGTCATCTGGGGAGCCAATCAGCAGAAGCAGGATAGCTCTGTGTCTCTCTTCCCTCTCTGACTTTCAAATAAATAAATAAATCTTAAAAATAAAAAAAAAGAAAACTTCAATATCATTTAGACTAATGTGCCTGTTCTTATCTCCATACATATTTTCAGGGAATAGCTTAAAATACCAATTATAAGAGCTATCATTGTGTTTATCGTATTAATTGATGTATTTCACTTCAATTTTTCTGTAATTCCGTTCTTATACATCATTTTTAAATGCTTAAAGCACTTAAAATAGAATAACCTTGCTAAATTCAGATTCATTTTTATATACTAGAAGAGAGTCAACATTTAACAGAATGATTTATTCTCCATTATATAAACTAGCTTACCTTAAAAAAATGACAAAATGAGACGTACTATTCTACCTGGATCTGAAATTACCATATTCACTGAACTGTAACAGGTACCTTATTTTCATAACTGAAAAAGTAAAATTGAAGCCGGCGCCGCAGCTCACTAGGCTAATCCTCCACCTTGTGGCGCCAGTACACCGGGTTCTAGTCTAGGTCGGGGCGCCGGATTCTGTCACGGTGCCCCTCTTCCAGGCCAGCTCTCTGCTGTGACCGGGGAGTGCAGTGTAGGATGGCCCAAGTCCTTGGGCCCTGCACCCCATGGGAGACCAGGATAAGTACATGGCTCCTGCCATCGGATCAGCACGGTGCGCCGGCCACAGCGCGCCGGCCACTGCGGCCATTGGAGGGTGAACCAACAGCAAAGGAAGACCTTTCTCTCTGTCTCTCTCTCTCACTGTCCACTCTGCCTGTCAAAAAAAAAAAAAAAAGTAAAATTGAAAAAAATCTAAAATCATCCTCCAAAGTCCAGTGTCAGCTTCATATGCTAATAGTTTCTAAAGATTTTATAAAATTATAGCAGTTATAGCAGATTACCAAAAAAGCCCAAAAGAATTGTTTCAAATTTGCTATATCAGAATTCAAAGGACAATGTGGAAATAAAAACCTTTTTTGTTTGTTTTTTGTTTTTTGTTTTTGTTTTTGACAGGCAGAGTGGACAGTGAGAGAGAGAGACAGAGAGAAAGGTCTTCCTTCCGTTGGTTCACCCTCCATTGGCCGCCATGGCCGGCGCGCTGCGGCCAGCGCACCGCGCTGATCCGATGGCAGGAGCCAGGTGCTTCTCCTGGTCTCCCTTGCGGGTGCAGGGCCCAAGTACTTGGGCCATCCTCCACTGCACTCCCTGGCACAGCAGAGACCTGGCCTGGAAGAGGGGCAACCGGGACAGAATCCAGCGCCCCGACCGGGACTAGAACCCGGTGTGCCGGCGCCGCAAGGCAGAGGATTAGCCTAGCGAGCCACAGCGCCGGCCAAAACCTTGTTTTTCTAATATCATTTAGAAAGTGACACAGAGCCAAAGAAAGTTTTAAAATAGAACATATGGCTTAAAATCCCAATAAGTAGATTCAACATGATATGGAAGATAAAAGATAGTGCTGCTTTAACTTTCTAATAAGATGAATTTATTACAAGCAATCTATGTCTAGAATGAAACATATATGATTAATTCATTAACTCCTCCTTTTAAAAACAGGAAGTTATTAATAGAAGTAAACAGTCTGGGGCCAGCATTGTGGCATAGCAGGTAAAGTCGTAACCTATAATGCCAGCATCCCCTATGGGCAACCATTCCAAGCCCAGGCTAATGCATTTCTGATTCAGCTTCCGCCTAATGGCCTGGGGAAAGTAGCAGAAGATGGCCCAAATGTTTGGGTCTCTGCTACCCATGTGGAAGACCCAGATGCAGCTCCTGGTTTCGGCCTGGCTTGGTCCTGGTTGCTGTGGCCATCTACAGAGTGAACAAATGGATGGAAGATATCTCTCTCTCACTCTCTGTGTGTGTGTGTGTGTGTGTGTGTGTATGTGTGTTTATCCCTCTCCTCTCTCTAACTCTGACTTTAAAATAAGTAAGTAAGGACTTCAAGATGGCAGGATAAGGAGGGAGCTTACTGCTCTGGTTTAGGAGAAGATAGTTTAAAAAAAAAAAAAAAGTGGAGAAAGTACAATCTCAGGGAAGAGTCAGGGAGAATTGTGTGGATTTTATACTGCCACTTTACCAAACTCTTTTATGAGTCCCAGTAGTCTCTCAGTGGATTCTTTTGGATTCCCTCTATATAGAATCATGTCATCTGCAAATATGATTTGACTTCCTGCTTCCTAGTTTGTATCCTCTTGATTATTTTTCTTGCCTAGTGGCTCTGGATATAATTTCCAGTACTATATTGAATAGCAGTGGCTGGAGTGGACATCCTTGTCTGGTTCCAGATCTTAGTGGGAATGCTTCCAACTTTTCCCCATTCAACAGGATGCTGGCCATGGGTTTGTCTTAAATTGCCTTGATTGCGATGAGGAATGTTCCTTCTACACCCAACTTGCTTAACATTTTCATCATGAAAGATTGTTGTATTTTATCAAATGTTTTGTCTGCATCTATTGAGATAATCATATAGATTTTGTTCTCCAGTTTGTTAATGTGATGTATCACAGTGATTGATTTCCAAATGCTGAACCATCCCTGTATACCAAGGATAAATCCACTTGGTCCAAGTGATGTGTTGTTGGATTCAACTGGCTAGTATTCTGCTGAGGGTTTTTGTATCTATATTCATCAGGGAAACTGGTCTGTAGTTTCCTTTCTCTGCTGTATCTTCTTCAGGTTTAAGAATTAAGGTGATGCTGGCTTCATTGAAGGAGTTTGAGAGGCTTCCCTCCCTTTCAATTGTTTTGAATAGCTTGAGAAGAATTGGAATTAGTTCTTTAAATGTCTGGTAGAATTCATCAGTGAAATCCATCCTGTCCTGGGCTTTTCTTTGTTGGAAGAGTCTTTATTATTGATTCAACCTCTGTCTTGGTTATTGGTCTGTTTAGGTTTTCTATGTTTTCATGGCTCAATTTAGTTAGATTGTATGTGTCCAGAAATCTATCCATTTCTTCTAGATTTCCCAGTTTGTTGGCATACAGCTCTTTGTAGTAATTTCCAATCATTCTTTTTATTTCTGTAGTGTCTGTTGTTACATTTCCTTTTTCATCCCTAGTTTCATTGATTTGGGTCTTTTGCAACTGTTTTTTCTTGGTGAGTTGGGCCAGTGGTATGCTGATTTTGTTTATTTTTTCAAAAAACAGCTCTTCATTTTGCTGATCCTGTGTATTTTTTGTTTCAATTTTGCTTATTTCTTCTCTGATTTTAATTATTTCTTTTCTCCTACTAATTTTTGTTTTGTTTGCTGTTGTTTTTCTAGGTCCTTGATATTTACTGATAGCTCATTTATTTGGTGCCTTCCCAACTGCTATAAATTCTCCTCTTAACACTGCTTTTATGTATCTCATATGTTTTGATATGCTGTATGGTCATCATTCATTTCCAGAAATTTTTTGATCTCTCTTTTGATTTCCTCTATAGCACACTGTTCATTCAGGAGCACGCTGTTCAGGTTCCATGTGTTTGCATATGCTCTAGAGATTCTTGAGTTTTGATTTCCAGCTTCATTCCATTGTGGTCGGAGAAGATGCATGATACAATTTTGATGTTTTTGAATTTTCTGAAATTTACTTTATGGCCTACCATATGGTCTGTCCTAGAGAAAGCCCCATGCAGTGGTAAGAAGAATGTGTATTCTGTAACTGTAGGATGAGAAGTTCTGTAGATATCCATTAGGTCCATTTGGTTTATACTGTCAATTAACGCTGTTGTTTCCTTGCTGATTTTCTGTCTGGTTGATCTATCCATTGCTGAAAGTAGGGTACTGAAGTCCCCCATTATTATTATATTGGAACCTATGTTTCCCTTTAGATCCATAAATGTTTCTTTTAAATAGACAGGTGCCTGTAATCTGGTGCATAGATGTTTATAACTGTCACATCTTCTGTTGAACTGATCCCTTAATCATTACATAGTCCCTTTCTTTATCTCTTTTAACAGTTTTCGTGTTAAAGTCCATTTTGTCTGATATTAGATTTGTCTCTCAAATTAACTTACAATTAAAAAGTATAGCTCATTCAATTATGTGTAGTATATAATACTTAATGATAATAAAGTGTTATTAATTTATATATTTACTTCACTGTGGGGAGCAACCCGGACTAGACTAAGTTACTGGAATTAAGACTTATTCTATGCATCTGCTCTCCCACAATATGGCGCTGGGAGAGGAGAAAACAGCTTCTACCCAGCTGCCTCCAGTTCAACCAATAAACAGCAGGACTTGCTCCTGATTGGAGGAGAGCAGCGTACTCGGCGTGTAGGCAGCCGAGTTGGGATTGGCAGAGGAGGACTATAAAGGAGGAGAGAGACGGCATGCACCAGGAACATCTAAGAGGAACATCTAAGGGGAACATCTAAGAGGAACATCTAAGGGAACACCTGTGCAGCCCCCGAGAGAGCCGGCCGGCGGTGTGCCGCTCCCCCGCGGAAGTGGGGAATGTGGCCAGGGGGAACTGCCCTTCCACGGAGGTGGAAGGGACAGTAGCCAACCCGGGAAGAACCAGCAGCAAACCCGGGGAGGGCCGAGCAGACGAAAGAACAGCGCAGGGTCCTGTGTCGTTCCTCCACGAAGAGGGGGAGCGACATAATGGTGCCGTGACTCGGATATGAAGCCTAGGCAGGGTTCAGTGTCGTTCCTCCACGAAGAGGGGAAGCGACACTTCACTTTTTACTATTAAGAGTGTACTCCTATACAATTTTAAAATAGTTTACTGCCATATTATGCCCAAGCCAGACTCACATGTTGTGTTACTATGTGTCTTAACTGAATCAAAATGCTACCACAAATGAATGAGCTATGCCATACAAGTTTGTGTAAGTATACTTAATGATATTCACACAACGACAAAAATACCTAATGACAAATTTCTCAAAAACATGTGGCTGTAAGCAGTTTAAATTTTAACCAATTTTATACTTGTCTGGTATCAATAAAAAATCCAAAAAGATTTTTTAAAAGTTATTCTGATTTCAATAATACCATTAATTCATTTACTCTGCAAACTCTTTACTTAGAACAAACATATTTAAAAGATGGCTATAATCAACATATTTGTATGTCTCTCTTTAATATTCACACATAAATCTATCTCTACTTTAAAAAAAAACAAACGATTTATTTATTTATTTGAAAGGCAGAGTTACAGAGAGGCAGAGGCAGAGAGACAGAGGTCTTCCATCCTCTGGTTTACTCCCTAGATAGCCACAACAGCCAGAGCTATGCTGATCAGAAGCCAGGAGTCAGGAGCTTCTTCTGGGTCTTCCACATGGGTGCAGAGGTCCAAGGACTTCGGCCATATTCTACTGCTTTCCCAGGCCAAGGCAGAGAGCTGGATTGAAGTGGAGCAGCTGGGACTAGAACTGGCATCCATAAGGATGCAGGCACTGCAGGTGGTGGCTGCACCTACTATGCCACAGCGCCAGCCCCTGTCCCCACTTCTTTGAGAAACCTCTCTGCATTATAGTTTTTACAATTTAGTTTTGATTCTATTTTCTTTTATCCTTTCCCTTGGGGGCAAGGACAATGCATCTGAGGACTTTTCTCTACACTGTGCAACATTTCATTGAGCAACAAGCCTCTAATAGGGAGCCATAACATGACATATAAATGATAAACTGCGATTTCTTAAAAGTGATCAACAATGCTATGTTAAATTAGCTACTGAACTTTGAAAACATGTCAGAAAATAGATTAAGATTTACATTCATCTAGTGACAATATACAACAGCCTACTCAACTGCTACAAAACATAAAGGCAATGATATTTTTCTGCTGATTATTTATGAAAGTGATTCACAATAAAAACTATTCAACTGAAACTCATGGAATCGTAACATCCTTAAAAACACAAACTCCCCAGTTCAACCCTCCAATACAATGTAGCACACATAGCCCTTGTTCCTAATCTGTGATCATGTCAAAGAGTCATATTAATTTAACACAGTTAACCTCAACAGTAATATTGATTTCATTCATAACTCATTTGTAAGTCTTGATCATAATTTTCCAACTAAATTTTAATAGTGGCTTACTCTGGTAATTAACAAACTATAAAATTTTAATTTTAATTAATTTTCCAAAACCAGTCCAGAAAACCATTAGTGAATGCTGAAGTCTCATTAAAATCTGAAGTCACCCAAGATAGAAATAACAAAAACACAGAGGTAAGTTGAAGTGGCTGACTTCCAAATTTAGTACTCTGTGCATATACCTTCTAGAGGTGGCTGTTCTGAGTGAAAAGAAGTCCTTTTGTCCCGTAAGCCTTAATGCTATAAGTTATTGTATGTGGAGTTCCCCACAAAAACACCCATTTACTTTATTTTTATTATATGAGGGCACTTTAGAGTTTGTGGAAAATGAAATAATAAAAATTTACTTTGATGAAAATTAATTCTGAAGCCCATAATGCATATTTTTCATAAATTTTTGGAGACCACTCTTAGAAATTTAAAACAGATTTTTTTGCACCAAAATAATCTTATTATTGCATTCTCCATAAACCTTCTGAAACTTTCTCATATTCCTCCATTTACATCGAAAAAAGTTACTGTAGATTTTGTGTCCCAAAGATATGTCTAGCAAAACTCACAAATTCATATATATTTTTTTTTGACAGGCAGAGTGGACAGTGAGAGAGAGACAGAGAGAAAGGTCTTCCTTTACCATTGGTTCACCCTCCAATGGCCACTGCGGCCCACATCCCGCTGATTCGAAGCCAGGAGCCAGGTGCTTCTCCTGGTCTCCCTTACAGGTGCAGGACCCAAGCACCTGGGCCATCCTCCACTGCACTCCCTGGCCACAGCAGAGAGCTGGCCTGGAAGAGGGGCAACCAGGACAGAATCCGGCGCCCCGAATGGGACTAGAACAAGTGTGCCCGCGCCGCACGCAGAGGATTAGCCTATTGAGCCGCGGTGCCGGCCAACAAGTTCATATATATATATATATATATATACACACACATATATATATTTTTTTTTTCGGACAGGCAGAGTGGACAGTGAGAGAGACAGAAAGGTCTTCCTTTTGCCATTGGTTCACCCTCCAATGGCCGCCGCGGCCAGTGTGCTGCGGCCGGCGCACCGCGCTGATCTGATGGCAGGAGCCAGGTACTTATCCTGGTCTCCCATGGGGTGCAGGGCCCAAGCACTTGGGCCATCCTCCACTGCACTCCCTGGCCACAGCAGAGAGCTGGCCTGGAAGAGGGGCAACCGGGACAGAATCCGGCGCCCCAACCAGGACAAGAACCCGGTGTGCCGGCGCCACAAGGCGGAGGATTAGCCTAGTGAGCCGCGGCGCCAGCCCATATATATTTTTAAAGATTTTTATTTAGTTAGTTGAGAGGCAGAGTTACAGAAAGAGGGGAAGAAAGAGAAAGGGATCTTCCATCTGCTCGTACACTACACAAATGGCTGCAATGGCCAGAGCTGGGCCACGTTGAAACCAGGAGTTTCTTCCAGGTCTCCACGTGGGTACAGGGGCCTAAGCTCTTGGGCCATCTTCCACTGCTTTCCCAGGCCAAAAGCAGAGAGCTGGATCAGAAGAGGAGCAGCTGGAAGAGGAACCAGCGCCCATATGGAATACCGGCACTGCAGGTGGAGGCTCAGCCTACTATGCCTCAGTGCCAGTCCTTCATATATATTTTTTGCAATTTAAAATTCAGATTCAGATTCAACAAAAATTTTCTAAACCACACTGGGAACTAAATTCCAACCACCACCTTATGAAATGGCATTTCTGATCTTATGGTAAAGGAAAATGAGGTTTAGAAAGACAAAACAATCTGATTCCACAACTAGTCATTAGAAATATAACGGTGGAATCCAGATACCACTGATGCTAAGAAGTGGTAGGAAGAGAAGTAATACTTATTCTTGTTGTATGTCAAATACATGCCAAGTTTGCAACATATTTTTGCACACTTCCTCATTTAATTCTGACCATTACTTTTTTTTTTAATTTGACAGAGTTAAGACAGTGAGAGAGAGAAAGGTCTTCCCTCCATTGGTTCACCCCCAAAATGGCTGCCCTGGCTGGAGCTACGCCAATCTGAAGCCAGGAGCCAGGTGCTTCCTCCTGGTCTCCCATGAGGGTTCAGGGGGCCAAGCACTTGGGCCATCCTCCACTGCCTTCTCAGACCACAGCAGAGGGCTAGACTGGAAGAGAAGCAAGCAGGACTAGAACCCGGCGCCCATATGGGATGCTGGCACCGCAGGCAGAGGATTACCAAGTGAGCCATGGCGCTGGCCCCATGACCATTACTTTTTAAAGTAAGCATTATCTCTCTCTCTTGAAGATGAAGAAACTAAGGTGATTTGACCTTACAAAATCTGAACTCCTACCCAGCAGTGCAGACAAAATACAAATCCTGTGATCATACACTGATGAGATTTTTGTCCTCAAGCTACTACTTACCATAATTTAAAGAGAAAAGTTAATTTAGTTCATTGTATACTAGCTTTATATTCTATATAGAAGGCAGCAATTTCTTCATCTAATTTTAATAAGATGTCCAGTTCCTTGAGAATTATGTCTGCTGGCAAATCCTCATAGGGTCATTATCATGAGTCTACCTGCAAGATGATTTTAAGGTTTGCTTTTTTTAAATTTCATATGTACTTTTCTTATTATCTATTTGGAAGCCAAAAATACAGACATATACACAGAGATCTCCCATCAGTTGGTTCACTCCCCAAATGCCTGCAACAGCCAGGGTTGGGCTAGGCTGCAGCCAGATGCCCAGAAGTGGGTCTCCACTCAGACAGCGGAATTAAATCACTTGTTGGCTCCCAGAGTGCATAAGATGGAATGAAGAGCACAGGCAGGACTGGGACCCCAGCACTCTAACATGTGGATGCAAGGAACCCAAGTGGCAACTTAACCACCACACCAAACATGTACCTCCTTGTTTTATGACTATCATTTCCTAGTTAATAGACTGTTTAAAGAATGACACTGCAGGGCTGGCACTGTGGCATGCCTAGTAAGCTAGGCCTCTGCCTACAGTGCTGGCTTCGCATATGGGTACTGGTTCATGTCCTGGCTGCTCCTCTTCCATTCCAGGTCTCTGCTATGGCCTGGGAAAGCAGAAGATGGCCCAAGTCCTTGAGCCCCTGCACCCATGCAGGAGACCTGGAGGAAGCTCCTGGCTTCTGATCAGCACAGGTCTGGTGGTTGTGGCCATCTGAGGAGTGAACCAGAGGATGGAAGACCTCTCAATCTGTTGCTCCCTCTCTCTGTCTGTAACTCTACCTTTCAAATAAATAAGTAAAATCTTTAAAAAAAAAATGATGTTGCAATGTTCGCACAAAAGTCTTTATGAGAAGCTCCCAGAGAGCCACCTATGTAAGAAAAGGCTGTTTTTCCACCAGCAGCTCTTTTTTTAAGATGTTCTCTCTAGTGAAGAGGCCAGCACATTTATAAATGTCAGTTAATGCTGAGTATATTGAGGCTAGATAATAAGTATTAAATGGTAACAATGATACAGCAGTTAAATGTTAAATAGATGTCAGCCCAATATTAATCTAGCAGGAAAACATTGTGAATGGTTTTTTTTCCCCTTTCAGAATAGCCTTGCAAAGAATCAGAAGCAAACAATTAAAACATCACTCTGAGTAACAAAGAATGTGAATTAAAATGTAGAGACAGGGGGCTGGCACTCTGGCATAATAGGTTAAGCCTCCATCTGCGGCACTGGCATCCCATATGGGCACCAGTTCTAGACTTAGCTGCTCCTCTTCCCATCCAGCTCTCTGCTTAAGGCCTGGGAAAGCAGAGGAGGATGGCCCAGGTGCTAGGGCCCCAGCACCCGCTCAGCTCAGCTCAGCTCAGCTCAGGCCATTGCGGCCATCTGGGAAATGAACCAGCAGATGAAACCTTTCTCTCTGTCTCTTCCCCTCTCTGACTATAATCCTGCCTCTCAAATAAATAAATAAAATTAAAAAAAAAAAAAAAAAGAAGCTGGACTACTTCTTCCCACCCTACCTCATGTTCTTACATTCCACTAATTTAAACCATGATCCTGCTCCACAATAGCCTAGCTCTAAAGGAAAGAAAGGACAGTTTAAAAAACAGAACAAAAAAGCTGGTCTTGGAAGAAAAACAAAACAGCATTTCCAATAAATAAAATCAAACCTAAGTGGGTTTCATCTCTCCCTTAGAAATATCAGCAATCTGTCACACCAGTATCTTCAACTAGCCTTGTACATTTCTCTTCCTTTACAAATTTTCCCCATCCTTTGTCATCTGCTTCTAGCCTTCCTCAAGATCACTGAAAAGAATATTAGTGTAGTGATACACCTGGAGCTAGGTGAATAACTATTAAACATCAACTAGACCACAAGGGATACATGTTCAATAGTTTCAAATTTTGTTCCAGTGAAACAAAGAGTTGGAGGAGGTATTTCTAGAAGCCTCTTAATTAGAGTGCCAGCTAAGTTTCCTGTGTAAGAGTCTGCTTTCACTTACTACACCAAACTTGAGGCAAGAAAAAAACGTTTAAATACTTTCTAAAAATCAAAGTTTTAAAATTCTTACCCTAGTATGTAAGAATCTGCAGAAGGGAGGCAAGTGACAATGTATTCATGTTTTTTAAAGTGAGTTCTCAGCCGGCGCCACAGCTCAATAGGCTAATCCTCCGCCTGCGGCGCCGGCACACCGGGTTCTAGTCCCAGTCGGGGCGCCGGATTCTGTCCCGGTTGCCCCTCTTCCAGTCCAGCTCTCTGCTGTGGCCCGGGAAGGCAGTGGAGGATGAGTACTTGGGCCCTGCACCCGCAAGGGAGACCAGGAGGAAGCACCTGGCTCCTGGCTTTGGATCGGCGCAGTATGCCAGCCATAGTGGTCATTTGTGGGGTGAACCAACGGAAGGAAGACCTTTCTCTCTGTCTCTCTCTGCCAGTCAAAAAAAAAAAAAAATGAGTTCTCTATCTTTCCTATCTCTGATCAATTACGACGCAAGTCTTACAGACAAAAAATTGCAAATTCTAAAGTTTCTCAATTGCAGTTTGAAAAGAATGTGTGCTTTGTTCTTAGAGAAGACAACAAGCTCTTGTAATTTCACACTTCTGGACCCTGAGCTGCTGTGCACTTGGGATGGCCATCCAGGCTCCTCAGATGACAGCTGCACCCACGCCAGCAGCAGTAGCTCACGCTATCTCTGGGGACTTCAGTGGAGGAGGAAATGCTGAGTCCCCATGGCCTGACAACACTTACGAGGAGCCCCAGGGAACACAGCCAACATAGCAGCAGGAGCAGTTTGGACCCTGCTTCTGTGAAATAAAACACTATCTGGATTGTGCCCAAAACCAAGGTGTTGCTATGAGCTTCAATGATACTGAAACAAAGAAGACTAGCAAATGCTAATTCAAGTCCACATTCAAAACACAACACATTACTTCATAGGTAATGCAAGTACCTTATAAAAACAAAATACTTCTAATTCTTCCTTCCCATCCCTTGTTTCATTATTGTTATTCATTTCCTTTACATAAAAGATAAAATCATTGAATAGACTGGTGCTATTATTATTTTTTAAAAACTACTATCTGTTAGATCAATTATAAAAAACAAAGGTGTTGCATTTACTTTTATATATTCCTTCTCTGTTTTTTTGTATGTGGATACAAGTCTCTGACCTAAAGCATTTTCTTTCTCTTTGAAGAACTCCTTCCTTTCAAGGCATGTCCAAGGGGACATATTTTCTCCATTTTTGTCTGAGAAAGTCTTTATTTATCCTTCACTTTTGAAGGATAATTTTGTAAGATACAGAATTCTAGGTTGCTGGTTTTTTTCTCTCAACCCTTAAACATTTCATTCTACTCTCGTCTTGCTTACATGGCTTCTAAGAAAAAGCTCAATTTAAGTATCATCTTTGTTCCTCCACAGGTAAAATGTGTATTCTCGCCACCAGCTTCTTTCATATTTTCTGTATATTTGATTTTCTATAGTTTTAATTTGATATGTCTAAGAATGGGGGTTTTGTGGGTTTTTATTTGTGGGTTTTGGGTGTTTATCATGTTTGGTGTACCCTACGCTTCCTGGACTTATTATTTCAAATCTCACATTAAATTCCCAGTGAGTATTGTTTCAATAATTTCTTCAGTTCCTTTCTCTCTTCTCATTCTGGAATTGTCATCACATGTATATTATACTTTTTGGTGTTGTCCCACAGGTCTTAGATATACTGTTCCATTTGGGGGGGGGGGTGAGATGTCTATTTTTTATTTCCACTTGCATTTCAGTTTTGGCAGTTTCTACTGACACAGGTTCAAATTCACAGAGATTCTTTCTGTGTTCATTCTCCTAATGAGCCCACCAAATGCATTCTTCATTTCTGATAAAAATATTGTTGATCTCTAGCACTTCTTTTTGACTCTTTCCTAGAAGTTGTGCCCTGACATCACCCATCTACTGTTGCATACTGTTACTTTTCCCATTATAGACCTGGACATATTAATAATAGCTGTTCTAAACTCCTACATGATGAATCAAACATCACTGTCACATCAGACTCTGATTCTGATGCTTGTTCCTTTAAACCTTATTTTTCTCTCTTTCAGTATGATACATACGGTATAGGAACTTCAGTGAAAAGCTGAAAATACAAGGGACTTGTTCAAAAAATTCATGTAAAATGAAATTAAATGACTAATTCATTTTGGTACAAAACATTTTGAAATCCACATATATAGGATCTACAAAAAGTTCATGGAAACACATATTATGAAGAAACTATGATTGTATTTAAAAATATAGTAAGGCATGGAGAAAGGAAAGCATTCTACAGTCCTATGATTAGGTCTCAGTCTTTGGTAAACCTGTGGTCCTGACCTAGGAATTTCTCATGTCCTCAGTTCCTTCCCCTCTCAGAAGGAGAAACTGCTAGAACAGGACAGCTAGAAGGGGCTGGCACTGGCTTCTCCCCTTCCCACAGGTCAGTCAGGCTCTGATAAAACCCAAATAGTCTGATAAAATAGTTTTCTTGAGGGAAGACCTTGTAAAGAAAAGCAGAATATTCTAACATATTTCTTGATAGTTACTCTTCATTTCCCCCTACTGGAAGCATCAGGGGGATGCTTCTCCAAGAATCACTGTAAGGAACTAGTGATCTACTGGAGGTAAACCCATGAATGTCTGAGTGTCTCCAATGGCTGGGTTCCCCTGCAGTTTCTAGCTCACAGTTGTACAAACAGAGCCTCCAGCAAATCATCAATTATAATTTGAGCTTTTCTACCCTGGTACTGGATCCTTCAGATTTCTACAGCAGTTGTGTTTCTCTGTGTTTATGCATCCAATCTGGGGACAGAAGTTTGCCCAACCTCATTTCTCTGACTGATTTAAGGAAAACTATTTTTAGTCTGTTCAGCTTTTTACACACAAACTGATGACTACCAAGGTTCTTAGGTACTGAGAATTCCTCCCCCAAAACTCCATTTCACTTTTTACCTTCACATTTTACTAATTACAATGAGACAAAAAAGGGAGATCTGAATTTGTCTCAATGTTACAGAAACTACCTAAAATATAACTAATTATGGTGTTTACTCTATAAATAATGTCAAAACACAGACCGTTCAGCAATATAGTTCATCCTTTCTCTGTGAAGCAATGAAAAGATGCAGACAATCAAGTATTTCTGGGATCATTTAGGCTCCACAGCATTATTATAAATTAAATATCTTTTCAATGAACACCTAAATATTAATTTCCATAAAAGCTTTTTAAAAATCTACTGGCTGGCGCCGCAGCTCACTAGGCTAATCCTCCGCCTGCAGTGCCGGCACCACAGGTTCTAGTCCTGGTTGGGGCGCCGGTTCTGTCCCGGTTGCTCCTCTTCCAGTCCAGCTCTCTGCTGTGGCCCAGGAGTGCAGTGAAGGATGGCTAAGGTCCTTGGGCCCTGTACCCACATGGGAGACCAGGAGGAAGCACCTGGCTCCTGGCTTCAGATCGGCACAGCGCACCAGCCGCAAGGCACTGGCTGTCGCGGCCACTTGGGGGGTGAACCAACGGACAAAGGAAGACCTTTCTCTCTGTCTCTCTCTCTCACTAACTCTGCCTGTCAAAAGAAAAAAAAATCTACTAATAAAGACTTTAATTCACTGCTTATACTTATTGCTCAACTTTCAAAATTACAAAGCCTGTTTCTTTATTCCTAATAGAGCACTACTGTGCATTCCACATAAATTTAAGATTTAAAATCCTCCAGGGGCTGGCGCTGTGGTATAGTGAGTGAAGTCGCTACCTGCAGTGCTGACATCCCACATGGGTGCCGGTTCAAGTCCCAGGTGCTCCACTTCCAATCCAGCTCTCTGTTATGGCCTGGGAAGGCAGTAGATAATGGCCCAACTGCTTGGGCCCCTGCACCCATGTGAGAGACCTGGAAAAAATTCCAGGCTTCTGACTTCGGATTGGTCCAGATCTGGCTGTTGCAGCCATTTGGGAAGTAAAACCAGTGGATGGAAGATTCATTCTCATTCTCATTCTCTCATATTCTCTCCCCCCCCCCCCCCCGCCTCTGTAACTCTACATTCCAAACAAATAATAAAATTCTTTAAAAAAAAAAAATTACTCCAATGGAGGAAAAATATAATGGAAACCAAATTTTTATTTGAAATTTCACATAGGGATGGCAATCTTCAACATTTGCTGACCGTGGCATTAACCTTTATCTATATTTACTTATGTGAGAAATCTCAGCCCACTGTATAGTACTATTTGCTGTCTTTATTGCAAGAAATTCAGCAAATTTTATTCCAAGTAACAGTAAAAAACAGTTGATTACTTTTTATATTACAGTCTTAAATTTTATTCAACTGAGTTTTAACCTACTTAACTGAATACATGCTGGCAAAATAAGTTAAGTGAACACAATATCTAATTTATCTTAGGAAATCTGAAAGCGCTGTCACA
This sequence comes from Oryctolagus cuniculus, assembly GCF_964237555.1. Classification (NCBI taxonomy): domain Eukaryota; kingdom Metazoa; phylum Chordata; class Mammalia; order Lagomorpha; family Leporidae; genus Oryctolagus; species Oryctolagus cuniculus. The sequence goes on along the minus strand of NC_091451.1, from coordinate 11,526,829 downwards.
AATTAAGCCTCCAAATTTAGCAAGAATATCATATTGTCCATAGCCAAGAAAACATATTAGCGGAATCTCCACTTTACATATATGTCAATTTTACTACATTATTTCTACAACTGCGATGCAGTAGGTACAACAGACATTTCTGAACCCTTTACACAGTGAACAGATGGTGAAGCATCACAAAATTAGGAGCTACGGTAGCATCTTAAGGAATTAGAAATAATTCTGCTATTCAGGGGTGGGCATTTGCAGTGCCTCCTATCAGAGTACTGGAGTTCAATTTCTGGCTTTGGCTCAGACTCCTGACCCTAGCTTCCCACTAATGCAGAGCCTGGGAGGTGATGGTGATGGTTCAAGTAATCAGATTCCTGCCACCAATGTGAATTGAGTCCCTGGATCCCGGCATTTGCAAGCATTTGGAGAATGAATCAGTGGATCATTTCCCAACCCAATAAATTGATTGATTAATTGAAAAATGTTGCTATTCAGCCAGAACACAGCTAACAGAGTTCAACAAGTAAATTTTCTGGGAAAATAATAAGGAATTAGGATGAGACACAAGGGAAATGATTTAAAAAGATGACAATAAGGATGGGAAAAATTATGAGAAGTGAAATATTAAATAAAAGCTCCTAGAAAAAAATTAATCTACAAAAAAAAGTGTCAAATGAGAATAAAGAAGGAGGCCTGTGAAAGACAGAATACTGTACTATGAAAGAGAAGTTCCACTCTTAATTTGCTAGAAAAAAATTTCTATCACCCCCACATTCTGGAGCATCTGATACTGAATGAAACAAAGACAATATCCAAGTAAACTCAGACTTAGCACTTGACATAGTTTGTAGTTAAAGCAATAATCAACAAAACAGGTTCAATTGTGTCTGTTTGTAAGAAATAAAAAAATAAAAACCTCAAAAGTTGGTTATGTATACAAAGATAAATTATGCAGGTGTCAGTGATTATGTAAGATGCAAGATAACCTAGCAGATACAGCATAAAATGTAATGCTATTCCAAAATAAATGTCATGTGACTTTGAGAGTCACTGTATCATCTTTTTATTTATTGATTGATTTTTTTGACAGGCAGAGTGGATATGAGAGAGAGAGACAGAAGTCTTCCTTTGCCGTTGGTTCACCCTCTATGGCCGCCGCGGCTGGCGCACCGCACTGATCCGATGGCAGGAGCCAGGTACTTATCCTGGTCTCCCATGGGGTGCACGGCCCATGCACTTAGGCCATCCTCCACTGCACTCCCTGGCCACAGCAGAGAGCTGGCCTAGAAGAGGGGCAACCGGGACAGAATCCGGCGCCCCAACCGGGACTAGAACCCGGTGTGCCGGCACCACAGGCGGAGGATTAGCCTAGTGAGCCGCGGCGCCGGCCAACTGTATCATCTTTAAAGATGAAATGTCATCCCAGTAGAATCCTCTGAGGAACAGTGATACTTCCTAAATAAATACACTATTTCTGGGTTAAGGGGCACTGTCTAAAGAGAAAAGGCTTTTAAATTTTTAAAAAAGAAAAAGCTGATTTATTAACAAAGCTATTTCAATATTACTGTGAAAAATGGCTTACCTTCCTTCCCCTAGAACCTAAGAAGCTGACCACCACAGGATACTTCCCAAGGAACGGATTACTGCTTGAATCTGCACCACTAAAATTATTAGCTGTTCAAAATGAGATAAAAGGAAAGGGAAATGTTAGTTATTAGAAGCATACAAGTTCTTTGCTGTTAAAGCAAAACAGTGTATCTCACACAAAACCATTCAAATGAGAAATACAGGCCTAAATTTGACTCTCCAGGGACAGGTCCTTTGAAACAAAGCTTCGACAAGTAGCTCAAAATATTTAAACTCCTGATGACTAAATATGAATAATTTCATTTTAAACATAATATTTAGTTATCATCCTGCTTTAATATTTTTTCCTACAAAAGAACATGAAATTTTGTGTAATATAAAAAGGTCCCACAGTTAAAAACAGACAAGAGAGGCAGAATATACAAACAGCTTCAAGGACAAAAAACATTTCACACCAGAACATATTTACAGTTCCTCATCTAGAATTCAACTAACATCCAACTGCGGCAATCAGCCAAGCTTGGCAAATTAAAATAACAGTAATTTTGACAGATCATCTTCCATAAATATTCAAATATGGACGTTTGTGTGCATGCAAGGGTCTCCACATGCCAATCAAAGTGCTTTGTTTAGGATCCTAAAATGGAGCACTTTTTTCACCCTTCTCTAGGAACCCCCTGAATCCTTTAACTTTCATTTTAACTTTCTCAATCCAGCTGATTAAGAAACTAATTACTTCTCTATCTATAGCCAGAAGTCAAAACGTAAGTGTTAAAAAAAAAAAAAAAGATAAGAGTAACATATGCACTAACAAACAAAAGAAAAGTATCTAGAACTTTCAAAAATCTAGGTTTGGAATGACGAAAGCAAAGATCTACTAAGAGGGGGAGGATGCATGAGAGCTGTGAACCATGGCAAACGCATGAAAGATTAACTTTTCATTAATGTGATCAGGTATGCCTTGATAAACTAAAATTCTGATGTAATGAGCAATTAACCATTTCATAAATTTGAGTTTTCTCACAGTTTCATTAAGATTACCATTTGGGGCCAGCCCTGTGGCACAGCAGGTCAAGCTTTCACCTGCAATGTCAGCATTCCACAAGAGTCCAGGCTGCTCCACTTACAACCAATTTCCCTGCACCCACGTGGGAGACCCAGAAAAATCTCTTGCCTCCTGGCTTCAGATCAACGCAGCTCCAGCCATTGTAGCCAGCTGGGGAGTGAACCAGAGGATGGAAGACCTCTCTCTCTCTCTCTCTCTCTCTGCCTCTCTTTCTCTCTCTGTGTAACTCTGACTTTCAAATAAATAAATACATCTTTAAAAAATTTTTAAAAAGGAAAGACTACCATTTACTTGATTCAAGATAAGACCCTATGTCTTGATAACATAGTTTAAGTACATAAAACTGTCAAAAGTAGGGAAATACTATGAGTATGAAATTCAAACCACACATACTCTTTGAAACATACAGATATCCCTATCAAGAGCAATTAATAATTAAGAGCAATGATGACTTTTAATAAAAAGCAAGTTATCTGATGCATGAACTTGCTAACTGGTCTATCCTCCATTAATCAGTTTCTCTTAAACATGTACACAATTAGTACAAATTCTCAGATCTTTCAGGAAAATTACAAGTGACAGGCATGCATCTGCATTCAAGATAGCATTAAATTGTGGAAGAAAACTCAGCCTATTCAGAAGCTTCAATGCTCATTGCTGAAAATATTTCTAGACAGGAGGACAAACATGTTTTAAAAACTCATACTTCATGATAACTCCCAACTCAACCAACCAAACCCAGGTCCAACAGTGTATCCAAGCCTAACCAGTGCTTCCCAGGCCAGAAAAATGAGGAGAAAAGTCTAGTTTAGTGGTTTCAGCTTCTCCTGGGAGCTCCTTAGAAATGTAGAATCTCTGGCCCTACCCATGGACATACCAAATCAGAATCTGCATTTTAACAAGATTCCAAATGATATATATACTCATTAAAATTTGAGAAGCTTTGTAGGAGGGAGGATGACAGAGAGAGTATAATATTCTATTCAAACCCTGGTTCCCAACACAAGCCATTGTCGGGTCAATAGGCAGTCAATTTTTAACCTCTGGTTTTCTGCATCATTATTCCTGTCACAATTTTTCATATTTTAAATAAGGGTCCTGAAAGACTAAACAGTCTCAAAAGCCAAAGAATAAGTATGTAATGGCTAAATCTCAGGTTCCAGGAAAAGATGTGACAATTATCTCAGCACAAATGGTCTTGCCCAAAATCATATTAGCTAGACACATTTTAGCTGCACACCACATAAAATGATGTTGCTGGTCAACAACAGACTTCTCACACAATGGTGTCTCCTAAGATTACACTGCTCAGTGATGGTACAGTGTCAGTCTGTGTAAGTATATTCTATGATATTCATAAACAATAAAATCACCCAATGATTCATTTCTCAAAACATTCCTATTGTTAAGACACACGTGATTATAATTAAAATATAGTTAATTTCTTTCCTTCCATATCCTCAGCACTAAGATGATTTGGGGTCCCAGTAGCTGGGAAACAGACCAAGCATCAAAGGTCTAAGCCATTACATAACTAGAAAAGGAGGTTATTAATGCTGGTTATTCAGCTATTATCTCTCAGCTCTAAACCCACCCTTTAATACTCCTCTCTGTAATGCCAGAAACAGAACTCTAAAAGCTACTTTTCTCTTGTGCCAAGGAACTTCCTCAAGAGTGAATATATTCAGCCGGCGCCGCAGCTCACTTGGCTAATCCTCCGCCTGCAGTGCCGGCACCCCGGGTGCTAGTCCCAGTTGGGGCGCCAGTTCTGTCCTGGTTGCTCCTCTTCCAGGCCAGCTCTCTGCTGTGGCCCAGGAGGGCAGTGGAGGATGGCCCAAGTGCTTGGGCCCTGCACGCGCATGGGAGACCAGGAGGAAGCACCTGGCTCCTGACTTCGGATCAGCGCAGCGCGCCAGCCATAGCAGCCATTTGTGGGGTGAACCAACGGAAGGAAGACCTTTCTCTCTGTCTCTCTAACTCTGCCTGTCCAAAAAAAAAAAAAAAAAAAAAAAAAAGTGAGTATATGTTTTTTTTCCAGTCAGCATTGCCCTCATTTAAGGTTTCCATACCAGCAGCAGCAGTTAGTGACAAACACCAGCTTTTTCTGGTATTCCTAGAAGTATCCTTTAGAACTGCAGTAGCAGCCAGCCAGGCAGTACCCCTCAGGAGCTCTAAACCCCAGCACTGTGGTGCCCTACTCCAGTTTCTTCAATCTTCAGCCACGGGGATGGATGGTGGCTGCAACTACTAGCTTGGTGTTTCACCAGTGCTCCCCTTCCACTTTTAGAGGTTTTCAATATCTGTAGAACACACCCTTTATATTCAATTTTTTAAAGATTTATTTATTTATTTGAAAGAGTTACAGAGAGAGGGAGAGACAGAGAGACCTTCCATCCACTGGTTCATTCCTCAAATGGCTACAATGGCCAGGGCTCAGCCAGGAGGAAGTCAGGAGCTAGGAGTTTCTTCCAGGTCTCCCACAAGTACTTGGGCCATCTTCTGCTGCTCTTCCCAGGAATTTAGCAGGGAGCTGGACTGGAAGTAGAGCAGTAGAGACATAAACCAGCACTCATACCAGATGCTGGTACTGCAGGCAGCAGTTGTACCCACTACACCACAACACAAGCCCCTCCCCTTTTTTTGGCTAAAATATCCAGTGTGAATTGTTTTCCTAACAAATCTAATAATCCATGGGGGCTAAATGTAATAAAATTCAACATAATCTTGATCACTTTGGGAAACTGTTTTCCTAAAACATGATATTCCATAAAAGAATTTCACTGTCTCTCCCCAAAAAATAGGCACAAGATGAGAAATAGATACAAAATGTACAGTTGACAAAGAGGAGGAAACACAATCTAAGAAAGCAATTTACTGAAACAAATATGATAGGAAATAAATTTAAATTCTTAAAACAAAGACCAATAAAAATTCTGAAACAAATTTTCTACTTTAAACAAAAAAATTCACAGAATTGTAGAAGTTGAAGGAACTTTATTGCTCTGACTCTGCCACTACTCAGTTTTCTTAAAGCGGTTTAATACCTAATTGAGGTTACTGCACTTTAAGAAAGCTGTTGAGAAATTAGGGAAATTCCATCAAAGACTGCACAACTGATGAAAGGGGAACAGGAACAGGATCCACTAAGAAAGGTACAAGGAGTCAAACTTTTAGTCCAGACTAGTGAAAAGAAAACATCAGGCCAACATTTTAGCTGCCTTGCAGTCTGAGTCCTGACAGGATGGCCTTCACACCTCTACAGGAAATGAGTTCATAAAGAAAGGTGACAAAGTTAATGAAGACATAAAATGGAGCTTCTTAGCTTACTGACTCTCCTTCTTACTGGCTCTTAATGCTGGCTTCAAGTGAAAATGGCTGGGGCCAGTTCTTTGGCATAGCGGGTTGTATGCAACACCAGCAATCCATATGGGTGCCAGTTCCAATCCTGGCTGCTCTACTTTCATTCCAGTTCCCTGCAAATGGCCTGGGAAAGCAGTGGAAGATGGCCGAAGTGCATGGGCCCCTGTAGCCTCAATGGGGGGCCCAGAAGAAGTTCCTGGCTCCTGGCTCTGGTCTGGGCACTACAGCCATTTGGTGAGTGAACCAGTGGATGGAGGATCTTTAGTTCTCTGTCTCTCCTATCTCTGTCTGCCTTTCAAATGAAACAAATAAGTTTAAAAAAAAGTGAGACTGGTCTAAGACGCTTTTATCAAAAATAAAAAATGATGATGATGATGTCCAGAATCCCAATGCCAGAGTTCAGATTTAACTGGTTTATGACAGTGCTCATCACATTTTTATTTTTTTATTTTAAGGTATACAAATTTCAAGTATATCATATATACAGATTTAGAAATGGAGTGACACTTCCCACCTTAGCCTCCCTCCCATCCATGCTACCACTCTTCCTCCTCCTCCCTCTCCTATTCCCACTCTTAATTTTTACAAAAGCTCTATTTTCAACTTACTTTATACTCAAAAGATTAATCCTACACTAAGAGTTCAGCAAATAGTAGGAAGGAAAAAACTGTTCCTCAACAGGAGAAACAAGGGCTATAAATGATCATCGAATCTCAAAACGTCATTTTCACTCCAACATATTACATTTTAGGTACTCTACTAGTTAACACAGATCAGGGAAAACATATGGTATCTTGTCTTTCTGGAACTGGCTTATTTCACTAAGTATAATGGTTTCCAGTTGCATCCATTTTGTTGGAAAAGACAGGATTTCTCTTTTTCTCATTGCTGAGTAGTATTCCATAATGTGTATAAATAATTTCTTTATCCAGGGTTCAGTTGATGGACATCTGGGTTGATTCCATGTCTTAGCTGCTGTGAAATGAGCTGCAGTGAACAAAGGGGTAGAGATAAATCTTGGATATGCTGATTTAATTTCAATGGCTGCACCAGTTTACATTCCTACCAAAAGTGGATTAGAGTACCTTTCCCCCTACATCCTCACAAGCATTTGCTGTTTGTTGATTTCTGTATGAAAGCCATTCTAATTGGAGTGACATAAAATTGCATTGTGGTTTTGTTTGTTTGTTTTCCCATGGGGTGCAGGGCCCAAGCACTTGGGCCATCCTCCACTGCACTCCCTGGCCACAGCAGAGAGCTGGCCTGGAAGAGGGGCAACCGGGACAGATTCCGGCGCCCTGACCGGGACTAGAACCCGTTGTGCTGGCGACACAAGGCGGAGGATTAGCCTAGTGAGCCGCGGCACCTGCCCTGCATTGTGGTTTTGATTTGCATATCCCTGATGGTTAGTGAACCTGAGGTCTTTTTTCATGGTTGTTGGCCATTTGTATTTCATCCTTTGAAAAATGCCTACTCATATCCTTATCCCATTTCTAACTGGATTGTTCGTTTTGTTGTTGCATTTCTTGAATTCTTTATAGATTCTGGAAATTAATCCTTTATCAGCTGAATAGTTTGCAAATATTTTCTCCCATTCTGTCGGCTACCTCTTCACTTTGCTGAGTGCTTCTTTTGCAGTGCAGAAGATTCTCAGCTTGATTAAACCCATTTGTCAATTTTGGCTTTGATTGCCTGTGCTTCTGGAAGTCTTTTCCAAGAAGTCTTTGCCTATTCCAATGTCTTACAGAGCTTTCCAAATGTTCTCTAGTAACTTTATGGTATTGGGTCACAGATTTAGGTCCTTGATCCAAATTTGAGTGGATATTTGTGTAAGTTGTAACACAGGGGTCTTCTTTCATACTTCTGCATGTGGAGATCCAGTTTTCCCAGAACCATTTGTTGAGGAGACTGTCCTTGCTCCAGGGATTGATTTTAGCTCCTTTGTCGACGATAAGTTGGTTGTAGACATGTGGATTGATTTCAGGATTTTCTATTCTGCTCCATTGGTCTACACACTTAATTTTTTGGCAGTACCAGGCTGTTTTGATCATAACTGCCCTGTAGTATGTCTTGAAATCTGGTATTATGATGCCTCTGACTTTGTTTTTGTTGTCTAGAATTGTTTTAGCTATTCAGGGTCTCTTGTGTTTCCATATGAATTTTAGCATCATTTTTTCTAGATCTGAAAAGAATGTCCTTGGTATTTTGACTGGAATCACATTGAATCTGTAAATTGCTTTTGGTAGTATGAATATTTTGAAAATATTAATTCTTCCTATTCACAGACATAGAAAATTTTACCAATTTTTTGTGTCTTCTATGTTTTCTTTAATGTTTTATAATTTTGTAATTTTCATCATAGAGATCTGTCGCTCCCCCACTCGCAGAGGAACGACACCGGAGGCTGTTTTCTTTCCCCGGTCCTTCCCGGATTTGCTGCCGCTCCCCCGCTTTTGGGGAGGAGCGGCACCAACCAGCCCTCCGACCGACTCTCTCAGGGGGCCCCGCATGTTGTCTCTCTCCCCCTTTTATAGTCCTCTCCCACCAATCCGTGCTCTGCTGCCCACGTGCTGAGCACGGGCTTTCTTCCAAACAGGGGTTGGGTCAGGAATCAGCTAATTAACGAAGCAGCTGTGTAAGATTTGTTTACTCTCTCTCAGCGGCATATGGTGGGAGATCAGACGCACAGAGTTAGTTTCAGTCCACAGTCTCAGTACTTATTTGTCTCGCGGGCGCCCCGCCATGTTGCGGGAGACGGACCCTGCTCCCCACGGAGATCTTTGATCTCCTTGGTTAAATTTATTCTAAGGTATTTGATTTTTTTTTTGTAGCTACTGTCAATGGGATTTATCTTGGAAGTTCTTTCTCAGTCATGGCATTATCTGTGTATACAAAGGCTATTGATTTTTGTTTGTTAATTTTAAAACCTGTCACTTTACCAAACTCTTTTATTAGTTCCAACAGTCTCTTAGTAGTCTTTTGGTTACCCTATACATAGAATCATGTCATATGGGTGCCGGTTTGGTCCTGGCTGCTCCTCTTCCAATCCAGCCCTCTCTGCTATGGCCTAGAAAAGCAGTAGAAGATGGCTCAAGTCCTTGGGCCCCTGCACCGACATGGGAGACCTGGAAGAAACTCCTAGCTCCTGGCTTAGGATCTGCAAAGCTCCTGCTGTTGTGGCCATCTGCAAATGGAAGACTCTATCTCTGCCTCTGCCTCTTTGTAACTCTGCCTTTCAAATAAATAGAAATAAACCTTTAGAAAAAAAAAAAAAACTAATAATAAACTACATATAAACAAGATCCCCAAGCAATCATCATGCACACTGAAGTTCAAAAAATGTTATTCTATAATAATTTTAAAGGGGTGTGTATGTAAGAGAGAGGGATAAAAGGAGGAACAGAGAAGAATGTATGTAATGTGTGTGTGGGTCAAAATAAACTCAAGTCTAAAAATAACTTTTTAATTGGATTCTTCTGAAGTTTTAGATAACAATATTTTTATACTTAAAGTCTGCTAGAGCTTACTGAGACTACTGTTTCAGAAAGTGAATAATAATTACTCAACACATACATGTCACAACATTATTCTTTATCTATACATCAATTTAATCTTCAACACACATCCATAAAGTAGACATTTTCTAATTCCAATTTTACAAATAAGATGAACATTACACAAATAACTTGTTCCAGGTCACACACCTATTAAGTAACAAGCCTTATACTTGAATTCAGATAGCATGTTCAAGAATCCATACTCAGGGGCCGGTGCTGTGGCACAGCACATTAACGCTCTGGCCTGAAGCACCGGCAACCATATGGCTGCAGGTTCAAACCCCGGCTGCTCCACTTCTGATCTAGCTCTCTGCTATGGTCTGGGAAAGCAGTAGAAGATGGCCCAAGTCCTTGGGCCCCTTTACCCACATGGGAGACCCGGAAGAATCTCCTGGTTCCTGGCTTCAGATCAGCACAGCTCCAGCCGTTGTGGCCAACTGGGGAGTGAACCAGCAGATGGAAGACCCCTATCTCTCTCTCTCTCTCTCTCTGCCTCTCCTCTCTCTGTGTAACTCTGACTTTCAAATAAATAAATAATCTTAAAAATAAAAAAAAATAGAATCTATACTCATAACCACAAAATAATGCTATTTACCAATACCATCCTAAAACATTCTGAAAACATTTAGGGGAAAAGTTTAATTATTGGTATTAAAAACAATGTAAGACTAAAGAAAAAACCAGTGTGCTTTTCTCTAGTTTAAAAAAATTATGAAAACTCAAGAGTTATAATAGTGATATAATTGTATCAACACTTTTATGGTCTGTAGCCCACACTTAAAACCAAGAGGAACAAGACAGAAAGGACAGTAAACTCAGAGGTTCCTTAGAACTTCAACATCATCAATATTTTGGGGTGAATGATAAACATCAATATTGCATGCACAAGGCCATCATATAGAAGAAAAATTTTTGGCAATAACCATTTTGTTTTCTATATTTGTTAAGCAATTAAAACCTCACTTTATGTTTCCCCAAAGCCTCTTTAATTTGCCCCTATAACTACTTCTCCTGCCACCCTCAAAAAAGTAAAGTGCATGCAGCTATAATTATTTTTCACAATGAAAGAAAAATAATGTAAATTTAGTCTGATTTTTCTCTCTGTATCCTATGTCCTCGATCTCTAAAAAAGTCTATTCTCTTTCCATCTATTGTTACAGAAGCAAAAATCTTAGTTCCAGTAGTACCCAACGATTACTTCTGAAAATGCTGTGGAAGACTTTAAAGGAGAGGTCTGACAGAAGCAGTCAGTAAATCTCCTAATAAAATTTTTGATAATTCATGTGAATTCTAAATACCATGACAGAAAGTCAAAGCTCCAGGTATAAATAAAAATCATTGTACTGGCAAATAAATTGAGTTTAAAATATATAAAATTATATTCTGTTTTTAAAACATAGCAATACTAAGATATTTTAGCTTCATTCAATCCAAGAATGGTCCTTAAAAAGGGAGAAATGTACAATACTGTTTTAATGATGACAAAGCCCTGGTGACCTAGTTTCTGAGAATGAACAAAACTACAGATATTAACAACAGAGCTGCTTAGCACATAACAATTATGTCCAAAATGTCCAAAAACACTTTGGATCTACATTCGCAAATGTAAAGAATCACTGAAAAGTAGTCTTCCAAACACCTAAATTTAAAACTACAACTTGAAGTAATTTTGATTGAGACTTTACCGAGGACTCTAAAAAAGATAAGGTCCATGTGAAGCACTTTAAGGAGAGAACTTTTTTCCTAAGCAGTAGCAAGGCTTCTCAGGGAGCCAAAACAGGTAAAACCCAAAGGAAGTGTGTTCTTAGGGGATAAGGCACAGGAGAAAAGCAATCTAAGCATACCAGCTATAACTCTTTCATTAACTTATATGACTAATAAAATGACCCAAACCAAAACTCCTTGAAAATTTCTATCATTTTTTAAAAGTATTCATATTAGATATGAAAGATATTTTTCCCTTTTAGTTAACACTAGAAAATCGTCACTTCTTTTCCCTCTCTACTTGGCTTCATAATAGCACCTCCTCAAGCTATCCTCCTTTCCCATCTGATTCAGGGAGACTACACTATTTGAATATTTGAGTAAAATAAATTTATGGAAAAAATGGGAAAAAAATACCCAATAAATGATATTTACTAAATACCATTTAAATGAATAAATATCACCAACTCTTCTGTCCTTACAATATGGAAATACCATATTTATCATGTCATACATAAAAACCTTAATGGAAAAAATTAACTACCTTTCATCAATAAAATGGGAAATTTATTACAGCAAAGAACAACTATTTAAAAAATCAATAGACTCATTTTTAGTCATCAGTAACACTAAATTAAAAAGATGATTCTCCCAACTCATAGTGAATAATAATTATGATTAAGCTTGTAAAAATGCAGCATCTAATGCCCCAAGACTAGAGGCTCTGATTCAGAGACTGGTTTCTGAGGACAAACCCAAAACTCCACATTTCAGTAAGTTTTCTTAGTAACGGCCACATATATCAACCCTAAATCACATTCTAATAAATAGTTGACCTTCAAACCTCTTTGAACTTCCAGATCAATCCTTTTGGTCTGATCAAAATGATCATTCCCATCTCTCATCTCAGCCTCACCTCTAATGAAACTATACACTTGATATTAACACAGAAAAAGTAATACCAACCAGTTTCTGGACATACATTACCAATGGTCATGAACTTTTACTATATTATTATTAATTTATAATTAAATTATATACTACATGCAGCACAGTGTCTCACTGGAACAAAAAAATGATCCATAAAAGTAGCTTTTATTTTCACTAATCTTTATGACAACTCAAAGAGGTGGTTGCTATCATTTCCAACTCACAGTTAAGGAAATTTTAGGTTTAGTAAATTGACCTCAGTCAAAGGTATAGAGTAAAGGGACAGAGACAGGATTCATGACAATCTATGTGACTCCAAAACCTGGACTGCCTGTTGTAATCTAGGCTAACTTCCTGAGCCAGCAAAACAACAACAGTGGGTACAAAACAATTCCACAGGGGCAGGCACTGTGATGTAGCTGGTTAAGTCCTGACTTGGTACACCCACATCCTGTAACTCATGCCAGTTTATGTCCGGGCTACTGCACTTCTGAGCCAGCTCCCTGCTAACATGCCTGGGAAAGCAGCAGATGATGTCCCAAGTACTTCGATCCCTGCCTCCTACATGAGAATCAAGATGGAGTTTCTGGGTCCTGACTTTAGTCTGTCCCGGGTATGGCTGTTGTGGCCATTTGGACAGTGAACCAGAAGATGAAGATCTCTCTCTCTCTCTCTCTCTCTGCCTTCAAATAAATAAATATTTTAAAATAATAACATTCCACAGTCATAAACACCTTTCAGGAGAATTTTCCGGAGTCATCTCCAGGTCAGTCAAGGCCTAGACACATTCTCACACACATTCCTAAATGACTAAGAGTAAAAGAACAGGCATAAGAATATGATGGGTTGCTAACCATGTTTAATGATCCACAGCACTTTAGAATTGCAGAATACACTATATGTAATGATAAAAAAATTATTATATAGTTTACCTATTCTGTAATTCTAAAGTAGTTAAAATATAGTCAGAAATCACTCAGTGCAAACTGTCTCATTCATATTTATCACATGTAATATATAAAAAAAATTTTAAATTAACTCCTTTTCATCAAAAAAAAATGGGAAGTTTATTACAGCAATGAAAAACAGCTATTTAAAAATCAATAATGGGGCCAGCATTATAGCACAGTGAGTGAAGCTGCCACCTGCAGTGCCGGCATCCCACGAGGACATCAGTTCAAGTCCCAGCTGCTCCACTTCCCATCCAGCTCTCTGCTATGGCCTGAGAAAGCAGAAAAAGATAGTCCAAGTCCTTGGGCCTCTGCACCTGTGTGGGAGACCTGGAAGAACCTCTTGGTTCCTGGCTTCAGATTAGCCCAGCTCCAGCACTGCAGCCATTTGGGAAGTGAACCAGTGGGTGGAATATCTCTCTCTGCTTCTGCTTCTCTGCAACTCTGCCTTTCAAATAAAATAAACCTTTAAAAAAAAAGATTCTCATCCAACTTCATAATTAATAATAATTAAAAAAAAAAAACAGTCTCCTGGTTCTCTACTTCTAAGAAGCTACAAGTGGGTCAATTCAGAACAGTTAAGATTTCTGTATCTCATTCACACAAAGGATAGACATAATCAATATGGTACTTAAAGTTCTATATTTAACATGATATTTTCCATTAAAAATTTGCAGAATCAGATTATACTCCTAGTGATTAATATTTATATGTTAATTATTTTTAAAAACACTCTAATTTTTCTCAAAACATGTTTTTCCCATCATCTTAAGTTCCTCCTAGGTGGCTGGGTTTGTTTCTTCTTCCAATTATATTTCTACTTTGTCTATTCCCACCACCTGATCCCAAAATGGTAATCACTGATTTCCACAAACCTCCTTTACTCCTATTAGAACCAATACTACATTCACAAAAATGAAAACACAATTAGTCATTGAAAAATATTGTATTTATAAACTGAAATAATACTAAAGGTACAAATTTTGGAAACAGAATGATTAATGATAAAAGTATATTATATAATTTGCTAAACTGCACAAAGAATTTGTATTTTAACCAGGAACAAGGCCAACAGCTGTTGCTTTGGTTTTATAAATCCTCTAAAATTACAGAATGTGCTTTAAGATTTTTTAATTAAATGTATTAAAATTAGGCTCTTACCCAAATTAAGTAGGATACACAGATGCAAAATTAGTTAAAATCAATTTCATTTTTTTCTTTTTAGTTTAAGTGTGAATAGAAGAATATTTAAAATTACATGTGTGGTTTGCATTATATTCCTATTGGACAGTGCTAGCCTATAAATTAATGATCCTAAGCTTTTACTAAACTATTCCTGTATCAACCTTTCATGTTTACATAGCATCATATAATCTTCTCATTACAATAGCTGAACCAACCTGACTTGCATTTGTCTGCTTCCAGGTTCCTCCCTTTCTGATATCTTCATTTAACCTTAAAATGTTGACTAAACTCTGGAATATTTCACCTCCCCACTTCCACCCTCCAACTCATACCCAAGTTACTAGCCTTGAAATATGAACCTTTTATCTCTAATGACTATTACACTTACCGAAAGGAGGAAGACCATTTTTTCCAAAGAAGCCCCAGGTTATCACTAAGAAATAATATGTGGTAATGTTAAGGATTTGGTCTCTAGAATCAATCTTCAGCATGAATTTTGCCTCCCACTGCAAATTACTATACCTCAGTTTCTCTGTCTATTAGAAGGCATTATTATTATTTAATATTAAATTAATATTTCAAGGCCCAGCATTGTGGAACAGTAGGTAAAGCTGCTGCCTGGGACACTGGCATTCCACATGGGTTCCAGTTCATTTCCCAACTGATCCACTTCTAATCTAGCTCCCTGCTAATGTGCCCGGAAAAGCAGCAGAATATGAAACAAGTGCTTGGGACCCTCTCACCTACTTGGGAGACCTGGAAGAAGTTCCTGGCTTCTGACTTGGACCTGGCCCAGCTCTGGCTGTTGCAGCCATTTGGGAAGTGAACTAGCAGGTAGAAAATCTCTCTCTCTCTCTCCCTCCCTCCACAACTCTTTCAAATAAATAAATCTTTTTTAAAAATTTAATATTTCAGTTAACTAGTATGAGAAGTCTTCAGATAGTTCACGGAAAAGTCTATCATGAAAAAACCATGGATGAATTTCAAATTTTTTTGCATCAAAATAAATGTATCTTTGAATTCTTTTCATGAATCTTTGAAGTACCCTCATATTTAGTGTTAAAGTATACACTTCCCATTGTGAAGAACTGCGAGATAATGAAAGTTGCTAGACGAGCACTTGGAACTTCAGGGCTAGTAAGCATTAGCCAATATTATTACCACTATTGCCTTCTTCATAGTGCTTCCTGAACGTACCATCCGCCATATTCCTGGAAGCCCCATTAACAGAGATCATCTCCTTAACCAAGGCTGTAGCATTTCTGATAAAATGTAAAGAATATAGAACAACAGATGGAGGAGGAGGTCATGTGCAAAAACAAAAACAAAACAAAACAAAAAACCTCCAACACCAGAGTTTTGTATCACATAATACAAACCATCTCAGTTTGAGAAGTAGCAAAGCTAAGTCTGGCATCTGTAAAAAGTTTCTTCACTGGGGATAAAGCAGGTGTTTCTAAATTACCCCTTTAATTTTCTATGCCCTATCAAGATATCTAACCCGGATGTTAAAATCTAGAACCTATTCCATTGGCAATATTCATCAAGTCTAAGAATTGTACATTCTTTGTGGCATTCATGCCTGTACACCTAAAAGATCAAAAAGCTCCTGTGTAGCTAAAACAATAATCATGGAATTTAAATTTTTGCCACATGGCAACTAAGGTTTAAAAAAAAAAATCTATCCACTGTCACCCAAGTCCCAAGTACTCAAAGAGCAGACGATATATACGAAAAGCAAACCAAGTATTATATACTTAGAACAAATTCAGGCAAGTAGCTCTTTAGCTTCAATTAAAATATAGGTAAGCTGAACTTCTCACTACCATTTTCATATCCTGTCACATACATGGACAATTGCATTCGATTTTATTTATTTTCTCTTTCTCTGAAAGATAAGGATTGTATCTTCCTGAATTCTAAAATCTACAATATAGCTTCTGACATACTGGGTATTCAAATATTAACAACGGACTGAATCTATAACCGTAATATGGGGGGAAAAAAATACTGCCTGTGAGGCACTTCAGTTTTTTTAAAACACTTCCACATGATCTCATTTGATTGCCCCAATAATTTATGGTTAAGCATGTCAAAGATCTCATTTTATTCACTAATGGTCTGAGAATGACAAGTCCAAGTAACTAATTCAAAATTACTTGCTCTTATATACCTTAATAAGTAAACTTTTAGTCTGAAACCTTGCTGCTAACAGGAAACAAAACCAGAACTTCACAGCACCACGCCACACCCTACCCCACACCACCCCACACCACACCACACCAAAGCTTCTCTCAAGAAAGAGCGGGGAGAGGAAAGATACAGAATAAGGTAGTGAGGACAATAATGAGCTAAATCATTAACTTGTTTTTCACATTTCGTTATTTCTTTCCTATTGTTAAAGTCTCACATTTTTATTTTTCTTGCTAAAAGCTTCATTCTGGTAAATTTCTTTCTTTTTCCCTAGATAATTAGTTGCACCTCCATCATCAAAATTATGCCCCTCAAATTTTCCTTGCTATCTTCCTTCAAACCTATAAATTAATACGTTTTTAAAGCTAAGCGATTTCAGAAATATAGTTTCCTTACACTGTCTTAATGAATACATATTATCAAATATGAACGCCTATTTGAATTCACCAGTCTTTTCTGAAATGGTTTCTGTCCAATTTTACCCTTTCAAAAATAACCTATTTATGTAAAAGTCCACATTCTGCTGATATTCCCACTAGACTCAAAGGAGAAAAGGACCAGTAGTTTCTCTATAAATGCACTTGCAGTAGGCAATCATTCAACATTAGCTGTTATCCAAGATTATAAAAGCAAACTGGCTACCTACTGTCACCTCTGAATTTGTACTTAGAATATTCTGATTTAATCAATGACTTTGGGCAATTCCCTCCATTTCCTTGAATGTAATAGACTTTTAGAATTTAAGGTCTAAAGAATTCCTCAGTCTGGGGATTTAAGTTCAAACTGATTCATCCTCTAATAGTTGATTTATCGTTTTAATATATGCACTTTGTCTAACCTCCATACTATGTTCTACAAAAGTATTTCAAAAAGTTCATAGAAAATGGAAATGAAAAGATCATTGCAAAAAGATTTTTAAATACATGCAAACAAGCAGTCTTCAAAAAATTTATGAAAGAAAAAAAGAACTTTTTAATTTTTAAAAGTTCATGAAAAGTACATATTATGAAAAACTCAAAAAAACTATACATGGGTTTCAAAGAATTGTTGCACCATAAGAGACATTTTTTAATTTCAATTTTCCATGAACTTTTTGAAGCACTCTTTTATACAGTTTTATACTCTTATTACTTGAACAATTATAAGCATATGTCACCTGGTATTTTAACTACTGAAAAGTGCTGAATCGTCAACTTTCTTAGAAGATTTCAAATTTCTGTGTGTGTGCAATTCAACAAGTCTCTACAATTTTAAACCAGATTCTAAATAGACAACAATGTAAAACTGCGGTTTGAATTCAAGTTATGCTATTATATCCTATGATCGATATTCAGCATAAATAGCACTTGTAAAAGAGGCAGTGATTAGGAAAAAGAAACTGGCCCCAAACCTTGCACTCAGCCACAGTTCTCTCTAGTTTTTGGTTTATGATCATGGATTTGGCTCCACAAATTAAAAGATTTGTCAAGTTTGTCATTAAATGAGGTTAAAGGTAATTTCCTATTAGGGTAAAACTTGAAAAAATCTTTATAAAACATAGACACAAGCTTTTGTAGCTATTTCCAGTAAATTTATAATGATGTCAATATTAATTCACTTAGACTGAAAAGTATTACCCCTCTAAATAGTTTTAGCACATGACAAAAATTACTTAACAGTTTGGAATACATGCATTATCTAAAAATTCAACGCAAACACAGGCCGACAAAAATCATTTGAATGTGCATAGAACATGAGAACTAAAAGGCTCCAGAAACCACAATAAAAAGCACATGCGATCACCACATCTGCAAACAATGAAACATATGGCACTCCAGTTTCGGGGAATGCTGGGCTTACCAAAACCTTTACAACTAAATTTGGGTTATTTGGGGTGGGGAAAGAGATGCGAAAGGGGAGTAAAGAACCTTTAAAACCTCTATTTTGACTAAATCTGCAGCTGTAATTACAGCTGCGCTGAAGCTTTTCTTGGAAAGGCTTAATTGCATTAAAAAGTGGGCTTAATTTATTTAATAATTTGACTTCTTCATTGCTAAAAGTTACTTTTAATTATATAACTTATTAATATTCTGTTGTTCTTACCCTGAAACTAATAGAAAAATATTGTTATTTAAATGCAAGAAACTTTTTCAGTTTTGTTGGGTTTGGGAGGGAGTTTGTTTCTTTGCAGAAAAAGTACACAAAAATTTCTATCTTTGCTACTAATAGAGAAATTTACGTATTTCTTCTCCCTTGCCATGCCATCAATTTTCTATGATTATTAAAGAGGTTTATGACTCAAATAACTTACATACAGCAATAAACAACACATAGAACCCTTTTTCATATCATACCAAATATATTCCCTAATAGTGTATTTACTCAAAAACCTTACCTCAAGCATGAACATTAAGTCATACACACACATTTTGGGGCCGGTGCTGTGGCAGAGTAGGCTAAGCCTCTGCCTGCTGTGCCAGCATCCCATGTGGGGGAGGGGGGACCCAGAGGAAGCTCCTGGCTCCTGGCTTTGGATCCACTCAGCCCCAGCCATTGCAGCCATTGGGGAGTGAACCAGCGGATGAAAGACCTTTCTCTCTGTTCTCATCCTCTCTCTGTCTGTAACTCTATCTCTCAAACAGATAAATAAATCTGTTTAAAAAATATATTTTGTGTTACATTTTAGATATGGTTCACATCTCGGTTAATTCCCTGGATTATTCAAAAGAGGAATTATTTTGGAACTTATTTTAAAATAACTGATACATTAATTTTTAAATTGCCTCAATGGCTACAAGTTTTAGTTGCATATTTTATTCCTATCTGCAAATAATGAGAATTTCTGGGGGCCAGTGCTGTGGCACAGCAGGTAAAGTCACCTTCTGCAATTCTGGCATCCCATATGGGCTCCAATTCCTGTCCCAGCCTCTCCACTTCCAATCTACCTTCCTGCTAATGGCCTGGAAAGGGCAGCAGAAGATGGCCCAGTTATTTGGACCCCTTCCATCCACATGGGAAATCCGAATGAAGCTCGCATCTCCTGGCTTTAGCCTGGCCCAGCACTGGCCATTATGGACATTTGGGGAGTGAAAGTGGATGGAGGATATCTCTGTCTTTATCTCTTCCTCTCTCTTTCTATAACTCTTTCAAATAAATAATAAAAAAAAAAAACTCAAAAAAAAAAGAATTTCTACAAAAACATCAAGAGTAGATGAAGATACTTTCTTGGGAAGAAATGAAAAAGGATAAAGAATCTTTCAGATATCCCAAGATTTAAGATATGGAGAATAAAAAAGACAATTTCCCAGAAAGTTAAAGAAAGCTAAGACAGTGAACATTTGCTTCCTGAACCAAATGTTGCCAGTGCAGAGCAATGAGATTTAAGGAGTAAAGTAATGTATCATGAAGAGGTTCTTGCCAGTGACTTTTAGTGTCAGATAAATCTATTTATTCTTTAACATCCTCTGACTACCAAAAGGAGAAAGTAACATTACTAAATTGTTATGATACTTTGCTAAACAACAGCAAAATAAAAAAAATCATTAATAACATCATTTACAGAAAAATGCTAATATATGACAATACTAAAATATTGATTATATCTTACATATTTACTCTGACAGCCTCACAGTAAACCAAACATATTCCCCATAGTCATGGTCAATAAACCCAAGCAAAAACAGAAAATATACTATTCTCCGCATTTCGTTGCTGTTCAAGTTGGTTTAAGAAGTACAAGGTCGGGGCCAGTGCTGTGGCTTAGCAGGTAGGGCCACCGCCTACAGTGTCAGCATCCCACATGGGCACCAGTTTGAGTCCCGGCTGCTCCATGTCCAACCCAGCTCTCTGCGGTGGCCTGGGAAAGCAGTAGAAGATGGCCCAAATCCTCAGGCTCCTGTGCCTGTGTGGGAGATCCAGAAGAAGCTCCTGAATCCTGGCTTCAGTCATTGCAGTCAGTTGGGGAATGGACCAGCGGGTGGAAGACCTCTCTCTCTCTGTCTGCCTCCCCTTCTCTCTCTGTGTAACTCTGACTTTCAAATAAATTAATGAATCTTAAAAAAGAAAAAGAAAAAAAAATAAAAAATAAAAAAAAGGCCGGCGCCAAGACTCACTAGGCTAATCCTACACTTGTGGTGCCGGTACTCCGGAGTTCTAGTCCCCATTGCTCCTCTTCCAGTCCAGCTCTCTGCTGTGGTCAGGGAAGGCAGTGGAGGATGGCCCAAGTGCTTGGTCCTGCACCCACATGGGAGACCAAGAGGAAGCACCTGGCTCCTGGCTTTGGATCAGCGCAGTGCCAGCCGTAGCAGCCATTTCGGGAGTGAACCAATGGAAGACCTTTCTCTCTGTCTTTGTCTCTCTCTCACTGTCTAACCCTGCCTGTCAAAAAAAAAAAAAAAAAAAAAAAAAGAAGAAGAAGAAGAAGAAGTACAAGGCCAGGCTGAAGTTGCAGTGTAGCAGTAAAGCCTCCACCTGCAAAGCCAGCACCCGGTGTGGGTGCCAGTTCATGTCCCAGCTGTTCCACTTCCAATCCAGCTTCCTGCCAATGGCCCAGGGAAAAGCAGTGGAAGATGGCCCAACCACTTGGGCTTCTATTACTCAGGTGGGAGACCAGGAAGAAGCTCATGGCTCCTGGCTTTGGCTTGGCCCCGCCCTGGCCATTGCCATCTAAGGAGTGAACCAGCAAGTAAAAGAACTCTGCCTTTCTCTCTCTATAACTCTTTCAAATAAATAAATAAATATTTTTTAAAAAATGTACAAGGTCTATGGCAAGCTTCATTAGGAAGAATAAGAGATTTGCCTCTTTTACTATATTCTGAAAAGTTTGGAAAATGTCCCAATACTAAAAAATGGAGGTCGGGGCCGGCGCTGCGGCATAGTGGGTAAAGCCGCTGCCCGCAGTACGAGCATCCCTTATGGGCACCAGTTCGAGTCCTAGCTAATCCACTTCTGGTCCAGCTCTCTGCTATGGCCTGAGAAAGCAGAAGATGGCCCTGGTCCTTGGAACCCTGCACCTGCATGAGTGACCCGGAGGAAGCTCAGGGCTCCTGGCTTTGGATCAGCCCAGCTCCGGCCATTGCAGCCATCTGGAAGCGAACCAGCGGAGGGAAGACCTATCTCTCTCTCTCTCTCTCTGCCTCTGCTTCTCTGTAACTGTGCCTTTCAAATAAATAAATAAATCTTTTTTTAAAAAGGTGGCCAAATATTCATGTTTTCCTAACATATAAACATGCCAATGTCTTCCACGAATGACAACCAAGACAACCTGAGATTTAAAATAAAGGCTAAGCAAGAAGAAAAATACCATACAATAAGATTTTTATATTCAAAGAGGATATGAATAATATGAATAATTTAATTTCAAAGAGATTATATCTACAGGGAATGGGTTCACATGTAGTCAAAGAGTTCCTCATAAAGGCAAAAAAAATCATACAAAACACAAATAACAACTCCCACAAACAATAAACTCAAGAATGAATAAAGTTACACAGCAGCTGCTAGAAGACAGAAGTGCATTAAAAACGTGTAAGAGACCAGCTGATCCCTTCTTTCTCAAGCTGAGCTCTCTGAAAAGCACAGGTAGGCTCTGAAGGCTGGCTATACATACCAAAGCCTGTACACCCAAGGATCAAAAATTTGACTTGTACTAGAACCATCACAGAAGGATGAGGCAAAATGAAAAACTGCAATTGAGGTTAAAGATGTGTCATCAACTAAAATAGCTACTGCAAAACCCTATTCAAATCTCCCTTCCAGCAATATCTACTTTGACACTTTTCATTATCACACATTACTATTTCCTCTTCTACCCTACTACAGAGCATATACACAGCAGGATCCAAAACACTGCAAAAGTAGGAAGCAAAGACTGAGAATTTTCAAGCACCACAAAATATTTAGTTTCTTGCCCTTTGAAGTTCCACAGAGCACTGCCTTCTGAGCTCAAGAGCCAGGAGAGTCCAAAATCATGATCACAATAATAGCTCCTTCTATTTGGAGGATAAGGAGCTGGGAGTGGAGAGGAAGGGGAAAGATTGCAAGGGTCAATGGCACCCTGAAAGACTGAGAAGTTTACACGGGCCTTCTCATGCCCTTGCTCTCCACTTTTGTTTCTCTTCAATCCTCTTAAAAAAAAAACTGCCCAATGGCTATTAATGTACAAGGTGAATTATCACCTCCTCTAAGAGCCATCCCTAGCCGGCACTGCAGCTCAATAGGCTAATCCTCTGCCTTGCGGCACCGGCACACCGGGTTCTAGTCCCGGTTGCCCCTCTTCCAGTCCAGCTCTCTGCTATGGCCTGGGAGTGTAGTAGAGGATGGCCCAAGTCCTTGGGCCCTGCACCCCATCCATGGGAGACCAGGAGAAGCACCTGGCTCCTGCCTTCGGATCAGCGCGGTGCGCCGGCCGCGGCAGCCATTGGAGGGTGAACCAAAGCAAAGGAAGACCTTTCTCTCTCTCTCTCACTGTCCACTCTGCCTGTCCAAAAAAAAAAAAAAAAAAAAAAAAAAAAAGCCATCCTTGACCAACTAGTCACCAAACTAGCTGAATTTTGCCTGATCCACCACTGCTAAATACCTATAAAAAAAATCCTACCACCCTCTCCAAGTCAGAAGTGTTCTTCAGAGCTTTATGCTTAGCATTTTCTAACATAATCTTATGCTAACAGTGTTCTGACTGATTTTCCATCAAAATGAAAAGTTCTAGAATGTCAAAACAGCAGGCAATTTTCCTTCTTTTTTATTCTGATAGGTTCGAAGGTAACTATGAGTGCTTTGACTATATACATACATATAATCACTAGAGAAGCATGCAACAGAAAATTAAGGCTTTCACTGATCACTTTAAAAATTAATAAAAGCAGACAGTGTTGCAGCACAGAAGATGAAGTCACCACCCACAACGCTGGCATCCCATATTAGACTGCCAGCTTGAGTCCTGGCTGCAACCTGGATGGAGTTGCAGGCTCCTGGCTTCAGCCCGGCCCAGTCCCAGCCATCGTTGCTATTTAGAGAAAAGAACCAGTGTGTAGAACATCTCTTTCTTCCTTCCTTCCTTTCTCTCTCTCTCTCTCCCTCTGCCTCTGCTTCTCCTCCCTCTATATCACTCTGCCATTAAAATAAATAAGTCTTTTCATAAATAAATAAGACAAAGATAAGCACTTATTTAAGCACACAACTGTACTACTACAAGCTTTTGTATAAACAATTCTATTTAATCCTCATTACAACAAATACTCTTAGGCTCATTCTACAGATGAGAAATCTGAAACTGAGTTTAAGAAACTTACCCAATTAGCAAGTAGCAAATACAGGATTTAAACATAGTTATCTCAGGTCACCCATTTCTACTCAACTAAAAGCACAGCCACACTGTGCTCACTCCAACTAGTATCTATTCTGTAAGAAACACCCGTATTCTTTTGAGCTCCTTGTGTTTTGTTAGATCTACTTATTTGCTTTCCACAATCCTATGCCAAGCCTCCATGCTTAAAAAATTTTAACTCTTTCAAATAAATAAATAAAGAGATCTTCAAAAAAAAAAAACTTTTCTCATTTCCAACTCTTCCAATACATTCACCAATGAAACTTAAGTATCTTCTGTTTCTCATCCAGTAACGTTGTATGTAACTTCACATTTCAAACAAGTATAACCGATTTCATCAGGATGTGTTCTCTGGAAACTTTAGTTTTTTCTCTATGCATATCACAGTTCAATAACTACACTCCATTAGTACACTCTATATTTTATATTTTAAGCAATTATAAATGACACTGGAAACAAAAACACTGTTTTTAAATCTAGATATTACACATACCAAGTAACTTTTGTGAGAGAACACAATTCATCTTATTAGGAAAAAAAACCTGTATAAATTTGTACATGATATATATTTGCATTTAGACCTAAAACATAAAGAAATGTTAATTCTCAAACCAGAATTATATTCACCATCAAAAATAATGGAATTAAAAAGAAAAAAAATAAGAAGTTCAGGATATAGTAACAGGAAACCAGATTTGTCTTCTCAGCTAAAACAACAAAAAAAAAACAGATAAAATATAGGAAACTGTTCTCAAGACACGACATCAGGGGCCAGCGCTGTGGCACAGCGGGTTAACACCCTGGCCTGAAGCGCCGGCATCCCATATGGACACCAGTTCCAGTCCCGGCTGCTCCTCTTCCGATCCAACTCTCTGCTATGGCCTGGGAAAACAGCAGAAGATGGCCCAAGTGCTTGGGCCCCTGCACCCATGTGGGAGAGCCAGAAGAAGCTCCTGGCTCCTGGCTTCGGATCAGCACAGCTCCAGCCATCGCAGCCCATTGGGGAGTGGACCAGCGGATGGAAGACCTCTCTCTCTCTCTCTCAGCCTCTCCTCTCTCTGTGTGACTCTGACTTTCAAATAAATAAATAAATCTTTAAAAAAAAAAAAAAAAGAAAGAAAGAAAGAAAGAAACGACATCAAGCAACAATGAATAGCAATTCCAGAGACAGGAGACAAACAATATAAACCCTCTGATCAGCTCAGCGTACTACTTCAGAGACTCTTTGGGCTAAGGCACAGGGGAAAGAAATCAAGTTGATGAACTCACCTACCCTGATGAAACAGAAGAGCTGAGAGTCTGTGAAGGCCAAGTCAGAGATCCCAGAAGAAAGTTCCAGAGAAGTTACATGGAGAAAAAAGCCCAGAGATCTTCAAGAAGGCCTCTCAAATATTCAGCAGAACACTGATCAGCTCAATCATGTGAGAACCACTGGAGGTTGGGGAAAGAACCATCTGGAAGAATTCGAGAATATTGCCTAACAAGCAGAGCCAGGACAGTGCCTGTTCTCACAGCCAGACTGAAAATGCTCTTAATTCAAGGAACATTAAGTAGAGAACTTGGGAAGGTCTTGCCTCAGTAGTAAGGGATAATTAGCCGTGGACTGAGCATTGCTCTAGGCCTCTATCAAACTTAAAAAAAAAAAAAAAAAGGCAGGGGGAGGGGGACAAGCCTCAAACTGTCTCCAAATAACCACACCCCAGAGAAAAAGCTCAAAAAATTTCAAATAATATGGAAATACCTAGCATCCAAAAAAGGTAAAATTCACAGTGTCTACCACCCAATTAAAGATTACCAGCCATGCAAAACGGCAGGAAAACATGAATCACAATGAAGAAAACAAGTGACTGAAACCAAACTAGAACACAGATGCTAGAACTAGTAGGTAAGAACATCTTTAAAACATTTCTAATGTATTTCACATATTCAAAAAATTAAGCAGATAGATGGGGAGTACACAAAAAAGTGTACTTCAAACCTCTAGACGTGAAAACTGTAATGTGTGAGATGCAAAATACACTAGGCATTAACAACAAATTAGAAAATGCAAAAGAAAGAGTAGCAAACTCAGAAAAAAAAAAAAAAAAAAAAAAAAAAAAAAAAAAAAAACAGAAACTACCCAAAAATGAAAACACCGAGAGAAAAAAGAATCGGAAAAGATCATCACTGAACTGTACGGCAACATCAAGCAGCCAAACATATCAAAACCACGTGAGTCTATTTCAGGAATGTAGAGTTGGTTTAACGTTTGAAATCAAGCAATGTAATCCACCATATCAACAAACTTTAAAAAAAAAAAAAAAGCATGAGATCACCTCAAAAGACATGCAGAAAAAGGATCTGACAAAATTCAACACTCATTCCTAATTTTTAAAACTATTTCTGCAAACTAGGAACTTCCTCAAAGGTATTTTGAAAAATCTACAGTTCACTTCATACTCGGAGCCAGCACTGTGGCACAGCAATTAAAGGCACTACCTGCGACACAGTCACCCCATATGGGCACCAGTTCGTGTCCTGGCTGCTCCACTTTCAATCCAGCTCCCTGCTAACAGAGCCTGTTAAAGCAGCAGAGGATGGCCCAAGTCCTTAGGCCTCTGCACCCAAGCAGGAGATATGGAAGAGGCTCCTAGCTCCTGGCTTCGGCCCAGCCCAGCCCCGCCCCAGTCACTGCAGCCATTTGAGGAGTGAACCAGTGATGAAAGGTCAATCTCTCTCTCTACCCCTCCACCCCCTATGTAACTCTGCCTTTCAAATAAATTAATAAAAATCTTTAAATATGTATATATATGTGTGTAAATGTATGTGTGTGTAGATATATATATATATATATAGTAACATCACACTTAATTGTGGAAAAAAGGGATGCTTTCTCCCTATGATTAGAGCTATGATTGAGAAGGCTGCTCTCACCATTTCTGTTCAACTCTATACTACAGGTTCCAGCCAATGATGTCTAGCAGGAAAAAGAAAAGATATCAAGAGTAAAAGCAGAGGGGCTGGCGCTGTGGCTCAGTGGGTTAACGACCTGGCCTGAAGCGCCGGCATCTCATATGGGCGCCAGTTCTAGTCCCAGCTGCCCCACTTCCAACCCAGCTCTCTGCTATGGCCTGGGAAAGCAGTAGAAGATGGCCCAAGTCCTTCGGCCCCTGCACCTACGTGGGAGACCTGGAAGAAGCTCCTGGCTCCTGGCTTCAGATCAGCACAGCTCTGGTCATTTCGGCCAACTGGGGAGTGAACTATCAGATGGAGGACCTCTCTCTCTCTCTGCCTCTCCTCTCTCTTTTTAACTATGACTTTCAAATAAATAAATAAAATCGTAGGAACAAATTTCACAGCTGAAACATTTCACACATTACAGACTGATATCAAACTTACTTCAGAACCCCAAATTCAATCTTTTAGACAAACTTTATTAATGATAATTTTGAGTTACTGAATGAAGCTCTATCATCTCACAATGCTAGGGAGTTGGGAGAAGGGGGTATGAAGGAGGTGTAAGAGAACATTTGTCACTGACCTACAATGAAAAACAAGGTAACTCTTCCTGCCTCGTCCTCCATCGTGCTCTGCACAACATCTTGATCACATATACTTAGAAACCGGTAGGGAGGAGTAAGGGTGGAGGACTGAGTACAGCTGTGATTCTAGTATCCTGCAGAGTAAGTATCCTGCTCTATGGTCTCTTTCCCATCACCTATCTTAACTGGCCTCATTTCTTCCCTTGGGAGAAGGCAGAGCCACTGCTGGGTTCTAGGCAGAAATCCTAGGTGAATAAATACTGAGCGCAAGGTACGCACTAAAAATCCAGTGTATACTGTCACAGCAGAGTGAGAAAGA
Organism: Oryctolagus cuniculus; assembly: GCF_964237555.1. Classification (NCBI taxonomy): domain Eukaryota; kingdom Metazoa; phylum Chordata; class Mammalia; order Lagomorpha; family Leporidae; genus Oryctolagus; species Oryctolagus cuniculus. Next base: position 11,499,163 of record NC_091451.1, on the reverse strand, counting down.
CCCTATCCCTCTCAGTTTTCTACCTTTTATCCCAATAATAGAGCTCAAATTCCAGAGGCTGCCGCCCCAATGCCCAAAAGGAGATCCAGCCCTCAGTTTACTCAGCCCCAAAGATGGCTAGCAATCCAATCCACACACTTTTAATGCTATGCATCAATTTAGGATTTCCAGTCTCAAGAAAGAGAAAGCATGCCCAATAACTAAAATTAAGTATAAGAATAGACCTTAGCTCTGTGGAATAACTCCATACACACACTGTCTACTCCGTTAACATCCAGACTTTTTAAATTTCCAAACACATCTGGGGAAACATACTATTAAACAGAAAATCAAGGGATTTCCTGTATTGTAATCATTATTTATATTTCTAGTTCACCTACTAAATTACCAGCTTCCTAAAGGACAGGCATTTTGTATTTCAAACTCACAGGAGTGGCTCATTAAATTTGTTGGAGAAAAGGAAGAAATATCTCAGCATCCTTTTATATATCACTTCAGATCTCATGCCAGTAGCTATTCCTATGTGATATTTATTTTTTAAAAAATAGGTTTGTTGAGGCAGTGCTATAGCATAACGAGTAAGGCCCGCCACCTGCAGTACCAGCATACCATATGGGCACCAGTTCGAGTCCCAGCTGCTCCACTTCCGATCCAGCTCTCTGCTATGGCCTGGGAAAACAGTAGAAGATGGCCCAAGTGCTTGGGCCCCTACACCCACATGGAAGACCCGGAAGAAGCTCCTGGCTTCAGATCAGCACAGCTCCAGCCATTGCTGCCATTTGGGGAGTGAACCAGCAGATGGGAGAACTCTCTTTCTCGTTCTGCCTCTGCCTCTCTGTAACTCTGACTTTCAAATAAAATAGATAAATTAAAAAAAAAAAAAATAGGACAGGCATTTGGTACATTGGTTAAGATGCCAGTAGGATCCTTGCATGCCACATTATCTGCACCCCATTTTGGAGTGGCTGGCTTCAGTGGGTTCAGTGTCAACTCCACTTCTGATTCCAGCTTCCAAATAATGTGTATCCTGGGGAGGTGACTGGGTCTCTGTCATCCACATGGGAGATCTGGATTGAGCTCCTGGTTACTGACATCAGCCTGGCCCAGCCCTGGCTCATACAGACTCTCTGTCTTGCTCTCTCTCTCTCTCTCTCTCTGCCTTTTCAAATAATTTTTTAATTAAAACAATGATAAAGTTCTATCTTCCCTGAATAAATCCACAAATAATAATTATCAGTTGATAAACTTTACCATGAAGTGAACCCAATAATTCTAGTAACCCTTTCTTACCTGCGGGCTTCAACGTGGACTTTGTACACAAGAAGAAAGATGTGTTAAGGTTTTCTTTATTTTTAAACTTGGTAAAATATCTTGAAGATGATGACAGAAAAGGTTTAATGAATTTACATATAAAATCTCTGATTAAGAAAGAAGGGCTTATAGAGTATAGAAGTTCTCAAAACAATCCTCCAATAGCTCTTACAGTTGAGGAGGTGGGGTGAGGAGCCACTCAAATGGCTGCGCCTAATTCTACTCTGAATAAAAGTGATAGGGGAGAATACACATTAGAGAATGCAAAGAAATTTAATCAAGAATACTGACAAAGATACAAAATTAAAATCCACACAACACGAAACTAGTAAGGACAATATCAATTTGTGCATAAAAATTACAAATATTAAACATAACATATTTGATGAAAGTCAATTTATAACCAAAATATGATATTCTATAATACAATCTTTGACACATCTGCGAGATCGTTTTTATTAGCAACTCACAAAATTCCAGTACTTTAGAAGAGAACTATGTGAATCATTGTGGCAACGTAAGTCCTAAAACATTGGTTTTTGTTTTCAAATTATATAAACAAAAAAAAAATTCTTAGTTCATTTTTCAAGAGCCAATAAAAGTTCTGTAACCCTTTTGGACAGAACATAGAATGCTTCTTAAAAGAGAAAGAAAAAAACAGATAAAACATACAAAAAAGAAAAACTGAGGCTTCTTAAAATCCAGCAAAGGACATGGCACAGAGAAGTTAAATGAAAGAACATGGAAAAGTTAAATGCACAAAGATGTTCATCACAGCAATAGGCATAATAAACTCTTAGTCTGATGAACTCACAGAATGAAAAATATTGTTAAAAACAGTGTAGTAGAATGGGTAGCACACTAATAACTGCATAATGTAAGGCACAAATTTAAAAAATAAATTGTGATCACAAAAAAAACCCTGTATATGAAAAAGGGCTTGAAGGCATATATCTGTATATGAAAAAGGACTTGAAGGCATATATATACACCAATGTAGTCAGGTTCATAAAATTAACAATTCTTTTTTTATTTTTTAATTTATTTTTATGTGTTTGAAAAGAGAGAGACAGAGACAGAAAGAGGGAGAGAGAGGGCAAGAGAGCTCTCCCATCTACCAGTTCATACCTCAAATGTCCACAACAGATGCAGTGGGGCCAGGCCTAAGTCAGGAGCCAGAACCTTAATCCACATTTGCCACACTGTCTACCTGAGCCATGCAGAGACCTCAAGCAGCATTTTTGTTTTGTTTTGTTTCTAAGAATTACTTATTTATTTGAAAGGCAGAATTATAGAAAGGCAGAGGCAGAGAGATGTCTTCTAACCACTGGTTCATTCCCCAAAAGGTTGCAGAATATGGGCCCTCTTCTACTGCTTTCCCAGGCCATAGCAGAGAGCTGAATTGGAAGTGGAGCAGCCGGGACTCAAACCAGCGCCCATATGGGATGCAGCACTGCAGGCGGCACCTTTACCCACGAAACCACAGCACCAGCCCCCAAGCAGTGTTTTAACCACTGCAATAAAAGCCCATCTCAAGAGTAACTTTTTATTTTAATAAAATATTGCCTAGATTATCTATACTGTAGTAATTTTTATGTGAGATTTTTCAAGAGAAAAATTTTAAACTGTATTTATAATTAATTTATACCAATCTCTCTTTAAAAGAAAAATTCATTTACTTATTTGAAAGTAGAGTTGGGGAGATGAGGAGGAACAGAGAGAGAGTGATCTTCCATCCACTAGCTCACTCCACAATGGCCACAATGGTTGTGGCTGTGCCAGATTGAAACCAGGAGCCAGGAACTCTATCCTGGTCTCCCACATGGGTAGCAGCGGTCCAAGTACTTAGCAGGGTCACTTTATGCTGCTTTACCAGGCACAATATCAAGAAACAAGATGGGAAGATAGTAGCCAGGACTCAAACCAGTGCTCCGATAAGGGATGCCAGCATCGCAGGCAGTGAGCAGCTTTACGGACTACAACATAATGCTGCACCTCACCCCAACCCCATCTCTCTTTTAATACTTCAATTTCCACAAAGATACCTGAGAACTAAATTCATAATATGAATTGAGTTTCTTACCACATCACAGAAAATGTAAGAACTAACACTATCCTATTCTCTCTTCATAAAAACAATTAGTGGGCAATCCACTAATTAAATTAAACAACCCAACTATAAATGAGTCACACAGTTAATTGGCTCCATAAATCCAAAGCATTAGCACAGGACTTTAATAACCATCCTCAGGATCATCAGAATGGTAATCAGAAGTACAATTAGTGCAAGCTGGCATGACCCTATACTTAGAAAAGGCTACACAAAGCAAATATTTTTCCTATGTATAAGAATATTAAAATGAACCTTTGGCTCTCAACATAGGGGGAAAAAAAAGCTGCTGTTGCCCCCAAATTACACTTGGAAACTGAAAGAAAAGAAATGGACTGAGTCACCTTACCAGTAAATATCAGCCTGATAATCAACTTTTCTCTGGAAAACTTTGATCTTTCTTGCAAATTAGAATATATTACCGGAGCTGGCGCTGTGGCTTAGTAGGCTAAGCCTCCACCTGTGGCGCCAGCATCCCATATGAAGGCCAGTTCATGTCCCAGTTGCCCCTCATTCAAGTCCAATATTTTGCAACAGAACAGATTCAACAGCTCTTCTTAGATCAGAAAATTGAAGTCAAAGGGCAAACTGCTGCCCTTAAAACTGGAGAGACAGACAGACCCAGAGCATTGCAATGTGCCCGAAGCAGAACCAGGAGCAGAAGCCCTCAACTGGAACCAGCAGCAGCAGGAACACCTTAAGAGTCACTGTCAGCCGGCGCCGCGGCTCACTAGGCTAATCCTCCGCCTTGCGTCGCCGGCACACCGGGTTCTAGTCCCGGTCAGGGCGCCGGAATCTGTCCCGGTTGCCCCTCTTCCAGTCCGGCTCTCTGCTGTGGACAGGGAGGGCAGTGGAGGATGGCCCAAGTGCTTGGGCCCTGCACCCCATGGGAGACCAGGAGAAGCACATGGCTCCTGCCATAGGATCAGCGCGGTGCGCTGGCCGTGGCGGCCATTGGAGGGTGAACCAACGGCAAAGGAAGACCTTCCTCTCTGTCTCTCTCTCTCACTGTCCACTCTCCCTGTCAAAAAAAAAAAAAAGAGTCACTGTCAAACTGCTAGTGGCTCACTAAAAACTGAAAGGAAATCCAGTCTTTGGAGAGTCCCCACACTTTTTTTTCCCAACTTTATTCAAAAGACAGCAAGGTAGAGAAACAGAAATATCTCCCACCCACTAGTTTTCTCCCCACCTCCCCCTTCCCATCCCCATCTCCGTCTCCCTCTAGCGCTCTCACTCTCACTCTCCTTAAGTAAATAAATAAAACTTTTTTTAAAAAAAGTGAATGGGGCAGGGGGACGGCACTGTGGTATAGTAGGCCAAGCCTCCACCTACAGTGCTGGCATCCCATGTGGGCACCAGATCGTGTCCTGGCTTCTCCTCTTCCAATCCAGCTCTCTGTTAATGACCTGGGAAAGCAGTAGAAATGGCCCAAGTTCTTGGGCCCCTGCAACCACGTGAAAGACCTGGAAGAAGCTTCTGGCTTCAGATCAGCTCAGCTCCAACTAATGAGGCCATCTGGAGAGTGAACCCACAGATAAGAGCTTTCTCTTTCTCTCTCTCTCTCTGATTCTCCCTAACTCTGTTTGTAACTCTACCTCCCAAATAAATAAATGAAATCTAAAAAAAAAAAAAAAAAAAAAGTGATGAAGGGGTTGGCACCATGACACAGCAGGTAAAATCACCACCTACAGCACCAGCATCCCTTATGGTGCCAGTCCAAGCCCAGAATGCTCCATTCCCTGCTAATGTGCCTAGGAAAGCATCCAAAGATGGTCCAAGTCCATGGGCCACTGCACCCACATGGGAGACCCAGAAGGCATGCCTTCCTCGCTCCTGGCTCAGGCCTGAGCTTTGCAGCCATTTGAGGAGAGAAAGCCGATGGAAGAGCTCTCTCTTTCTAACTTTGCCTTTCAAATAAATAAGTAAATGTTAAAAAATAAAAAGAGGCCAGCGTTGTGGCAGAGCGGATAAAGCCGCTGCCTGCAGTGCCAGCATCCCAAATAGGCGCTGGTTCGAGACCCGGCTGCTCCACTTTCGAACCAGCTCTCTGCTATGGCCTGGGAAAGCAGTAGAAGATGGCCCAAGTCCTTGGGCCCCTGCACCTCCATGGGAAGCCCAGAAGAAACTCCTGGCTCCTGGCTTTGGATCGGCGCAGTTCCAGCCACTGCGGCCAACTGGAGAGTGAACCAGCGGATGAAGACCTCTTCTCTCTGCCTCTCCTTCTCATTCTGTGTAACTCTTTCAAATAAATAATAAAATCTTTTTAAAAATAAATAAATAAAGTTTTGAAGTTGTTTACAGACCTTGTCTCTACTGTTGAAGAACAGTGTTTTTTTTCTTCTTGCTGTTTGTTACATTCTTTACTTAGTGGAGGGTTAAACTTACGATTATGAAATAAACTGAAAGTATATCATTGTAAAAACCAAAAGAAAAATAAGAAAGGAAGAAAGAAGGAGGGTAGGAGCATGGTGTGTGTATGGGGGGGGGAAGTATCACTATGCTTCTCAATCTGTATATATGAAACACATGAAATTTGTTTACCTTATATAAACTTTTAAAATTTTAAATGATGAAGAAATAACAACATTCTCAGACAAAGATTGAGAAAAATAAAAGCCAGAACACCTGATGTACAAGAAATGGTGACAGAAGTTCTTCAATGAGGAGGGAAATCACATAGGTGAAATGTGGATTATATAAAGAAAGGAAGCACAGAGAAGGAATACAGATAAAGCAAATCTTTTCTTTCTCTTACTATCAACTGATCTAACAATAATAATTTGTTCAAAATAATAATCCAGGTTAAGTATACTTTTTCCAAAATGTTTGAGCCCAGAAGTGTTCAGAGTTCAGATTTTTTTCAGATTTTTGAACACCTGCATATACATAATAAGATATCTCAGTGATGGAACCCAATTCTCAATACAAAACTCATTTCCATTTCATCTGCACCTTATACACATAGACTGGAGGTAATTTCATGCATTATCTTTAGTGTGCCTACATTTTGACTGTGCCCATCACACGAGGTCAGGTATGGAATTTTCCACTTGTGGAATCATGACTATGCATATAATGTTATGTATTTTGGAGTATTTTAGATTTCAGATTTTCAGATTAAGGATAATCAACATGTAACAATAACATGAAACACAAAACAGGAATTACATGGGATAGCAGACAGGAAGTGAATTACCTATGAAATAGTACAGTGTTATTTGAAAAATGAACTTGAATTAGTTTAAATGTACAATTGGAAACTATAACCAGTCATTTTAATACGTACAATTGATATACTAAGACAAGAGAGAAAACAGAATAATGTAAAATGCTCAATTGAAAAAAGAGAAGGCAGAAACAAAGTGAGAGACAAAAAAAGAACATGGCAAATAAAAAACAGTTGTAAATACGGTAGATATTAATCCACCATATCAATACTTTTAAAATGTGGTCTAAATACACGAATTCAAAGACAGAGACTACAAGAGAAGGTCAAAAGACAAGACTCAGTTTTATGTTATATATAACAATTCCCCTCTAAATATAAAGATACAAACAGATGAAAAGAAAGATATGCCATGTTAAAACTAATCAAAAGAAAGCTAGAGCAGTTATATTAAATTCAGACAACAGAAATCAAAGAAAAATTACCAGCAATAAAAGAACTGCATAATAATAAAAAGACAATTCCCCAAGAAGATTTAACTATCTTTACATGTATGTAACCACCAACAAAGTACCAAAATATATGAGGTAAAAACAGACAGAACTGCAAGAAGAAATACATGAATTCACTGTTACAATAAGAGACTTCAACAGTCTCTTTCAGTTGGTGAGGGAGGCAGAAAATCAGCAAGGATACTGGACAACCGACAATACCACCAACCAACTAGATCTAATTTACATTTATACTATTTCATGCAGCGACAGAATGCACATTCTTTTGAAGTTCATAATGAACACCTCACTAAAACAGACTGCATGCTGAGCCATCAAGCACACCTTAATGAATTTAACACACATCATATAAAGTATTCTCTCAGATCACAATTGAATTAAACCCAGAGATCAGCAGCAAATTCAAAGCTGGAAAATCTCAAAATATTTGGAGATTAAACAACATACTTAGAAATACAACATGGGGGGTCAGCGCTGTGGCACAGTGGGTTAATGCCCTGGCCTGAAGTGCTGGCATCCCATATGGGCACCGGTTTGAAACCAGCTGCTAAACTTCTGATCCAGCTATCTGCTATGGCCTGGGAAAGCAGCAGAAGATGGCCCAAGTCCTTAGGCCCTTGCACCCGCATGGGAGACCTAGAAGAAGCTCCTGGCTCCTGGCTTCGGACTGGCGCAGCGCCAGCCGATATGGCCAATTGGGGAGTGAACCATTGGATGGAAGACCTCTCACTCTGCCTCTCCTCTCTCTGTGTAACTCTGACTTTCAAAAAAATAAATTAATTTTAAAAAAAAGAAAGAAATACAACATGGGTCAAGTAAAAAGTCTTGAGAAATTAAAAAACATATAAGCTTCTACCTTAAGAAACTAAAAAAGAAGACCAGATTACATCCACAGTAACCCTAAGAAATAATAAAGATAGCATTATTCACTGAATGGAAATCAGTGAAATTGAAAACAGGAAAAAAACAAAAACTGAAAGTTGATTTTTATCCCTATAAATTTGATAACTTTGATGAGATGGACCAAATCCTTGAAAGACACTATCTACCAAAACTCATACATGAGGCCAGCATTGTGGCATAGTGGGTAAAGCCTCCACCTGCAGTGCTGGCATCCCACATGGGCGCTGGTTCAAGTCCTGGCTGCTTCTGATCCATCTCTCTGCTATGGCCTGGAAAAGCAATGCTGGATGACTCAAGTCCTTGGGCCCCTGCACCCACGTAGGAGACCCAGAAGAAGCTCCTGGCTCCTGGCTTCGGATAGGCCCAGCTCTGGCCATTGTGGTCACTGGGAAGTGAACCAGTAGATGGAAGACTTCTCTCTCTCTGCCTCTGCCTCTCTGTAACTGTACCTTTCAAATAAATAAATAAATCTTTAAAAAAAAGTTCATACAATAAAAAACAGATAATCTGCACAGGCTTATGACAATAAAAGGAACTGAATAACTAACATTCCAAAATAGAAAGCACCATACTCAGATGGTTCACTGGTAATTTCTACTAAAGATTTAAGTAACAAATGATACCAGTTCTCTATAATCTATTCCAGAAAATAGAAGCAAAGAGAGTACTTCTTAACTCATTCTCTGGAGTCAATTTTACCCTAATACCAAGACTAGACAATAGCATTACAAGAAAGGAAAATTGTAGAATACTATCTCTTAGAACACAGACACAAAAGAAAGTATTATATAATCAAATTACAGACCACAACCAAGTTAAGATTTATTCCAAGTATACAAGGCAAGTTCAACATTTGGAATAAATTAATCCAAACTAGGGAAAGGGGAAAAAAAATAAAACAATTATACCAAGAAATAAATACAAATATCTGGTAAAACTAGGAGCCAGCACTGTGGTGGAGTGGGTAAAGCCACCTGTGATGCCGTGATCCCATATGCACATCAGTTCTTGTCCCAGCTGCTCCATTTCCAATCCAGTTCCCTACTAATGGCCTGGAAAAGCAGCAGAAGATGGCTCAAGTGTCTGGGCCCCTGCATCCACTCGGGAGACTGAATGAAGCTTCTGTCTTCTGTCTGGATCAGCCCTGGCTGTTGCAGCCATGGACAGAGATTTCTCTCTCTATCTCTTAGCTCTCTCTCTAAGTCTGACTTTCAAATACATAAATAAATATCTTTTTAAAAAAGAACTTAATACCTATTCCTTATGAAAAATTCACAGCAAACTAGGAATACAAATTTCCTCAACTTGAAAAAGAAAACGTACCAAAAACCTACAGTAAACATTACACCTATTTTCTCCTCTCACCATTCTTATTCAACATCATACTGCACATTCTTGCTAATGGAATCGGGAAGGAAAAAAAGTAGTATATGAATAAGCATTTGGCCTAGCAGTTAGGACAGCAGTTAAGATACCTATTCCACATACTGGAGTGCTTGGGTTTGACTCCTGGCTCTGAGTCCCAATCCCAGCTCCCGGCCAATGCAGACACTAGGAGGTAGCTGATGATGGCTCAAGTATTTGGGTTCCTATCACCCATGTGGGAGACCTGGTTTGAATACCCAGCTCCTATACCCAGGCCTAAATGAGCTCCAGACACTGGAAATTGGAAAGTAAACCAATAGATAGGATCTTTCTACTCTCAAATTAATTTATGAATCTTTAAACAGAAAGAAGTATAGAAAAAGTATACAAATAGGGAAAGAAAAAATAAAATTTGCAGTTTTGTGGTTTTTTTTTTTTTTTTTTTTTTTTTTGACATTTTGACAGGCAGAGTGGACAGTGAAAGAGAGACAGAGAGAAAGGTCTTCCTTTGCCGTTGGTTCACCCTCCAATGGCTGCCGCGGCCGCCGCACCGCGCTGATCTGAAGCCAGGAGCCAGGTGCTTCTCCTGGTCTCCCATACAGGTGCAGGGCCCAAGGACTTGGGCCATCCTCCACTGCACTCCCGGGCCATAGCAGAGAGCTGGCCTGGAAGAGGGGCAACAGGGACAGAATCCAGCGCCCAGACCAGGACTAGAACCCGGTGTGCCGGTGCCGCAAGCAGAGGATTAGCCTAGTGAGCCGCGGCGCCGGCCGCAGTTTTATTAAAACTATCTGCATCATTACCTATAAAGTCCTTAAGAACAGATTAACAAACTTATAGGAGTACTAAGTGATGATAGTTAGGATGCAGGACACAGAAAAGTATAATGGAAATTTTGTACTTTCTGTTCAATTTTTCTACAAATCCAAAACTTCTCTAAGAAATAGTTTATTTAAGTTTCTTCAAAAAAAAAAAAAAAAAAGTCAATTAAACAATTTACACAGCAACAGATAATTTACTACAGATGCTCAAGAAAGAGCAGGTTCAACATGATTTCCATTCTTGGATGGGAATGAATCTTTCTCATTTCTCAAATATCCATGAGTCCAACAAAATAGACAACAAAGAAAATGAAGGCACTAGGAGCTAGGACTGTGGCACAGCAGGCTAAGCCTCCACTTTCGAGGCTGGTATCCCACATCAAAGTGCCTAGGATCAAGGTCCACCTCGGCTTCTGATCAACGTTCTTGCTAACAACACACTGGGAGGCAGCTGTGATGGTCCCTAACACCCAAGTGAGAGAACTAGATGGAGCTCCTGGCTCCTGGCTTCAGTCTGGCCCAGCTCCTGCTGTTGCAGCTATTTGAGGCTATGAACCAGAAGGGTTTAGATTCTCTCATTTTCTCTCTCTTGCTCATTTCAAATAAATAAACTTTAAAAAAAAATTTTTTTAACAAAATGAAGGTTCCAAACCACAAAAGTAATGAAATCAAGCATTTTCACATCCTACATTTTAATTACTGGGGCCAAAGTTGTAAAGCAGCAGATTAAGCTGCCAATGGCAACAACATCCCATATCTGGTTTCAGTCTCAGCGACACCGATTCCAATCCAGCTTCCTGCTAAGGCACCTGAGAAGGCAGCAGATGATGGCCCAGGTGCTTGGGCACCTGCCACCCATGTGTGAGACCTGGAGAGAGTTCCTGGTTCCTGGCTTCAGCCTGGCCCAGACCAGGCTGTCATATGTGGAGTGAACTAGCAGATGGAAGATCTTTTCTCTTTCTGTCTCTCACTCTCTGTCATTGTACCTTTCAAATAAATAAATCTTAAAAAAAAAAAAAAACCACCTTTTTAGTGCCTATAGTATCTCTAAGGTAATTATCTGCATAATTCAGTGAACAAATTCAAATATAATGTGACAATGAGGGAGAGGAGAGGGAAAAAGGGAGGGGAAAAGGGAGGGGAGGGGAGAGGAGGGGAGGAGGGAGGGGGAGCGGAGAGGAAAGGGGGAGAGGGAAGAGGAGGGGAGAGGAGAGCGGAGGGGAAGGGAAAGGGGGGGAGAAGGGAAGAGAGGGGAAAGGAGAGGGGAGATGAAAGGGGGAGGGGAGAAGGGAGGGGAGGGGGGAGGGGAGAGGAGGGGGGAGGGGAGGGGAGGGAGGAGAAAGAAAAAGAAAAGTTCTTAAAAGAACAAAGAGCATGCAATTTAAAAAGTGGCCTACATTAAAATCAACTGGAAAAGAAATAAAATTGAGTATTATAAACAATATTAAATGGAGCAATTTAACTTTATCCCAATCCTGAGCTCAGGTAATGATCCCAGGATGAAGAGGTAGGGTGATGAGTGAAAAGAGCAATATACTATGTGTCTCCAGCAAGCTGTATGATTAAAAGCATATCACCTCACCTCTCTGAGTCTCCATTTTCCAATTTACAGGAAGAGAAAATGGCATTATTTCCCATAAAAACTTTATGAGAAGTACCAGCTTTTATAGTTTTAATAGATACCATTTTCTCAAGCATTCAGAAATCTTATTCCCTATTTCTTGTCCTGTCAATCTTGTAAAATCCTCAGATACACATACTCTAATGAACACCAAGTAGTCCAATGATAATGGAACTAAGCAATAATATTTGCTATAGAATTAGTTCTTTTAAAAAAAAAATGCCAAAATCTAAAATGATGTCAGAGTTTGCACTGTGGCACATGCGTCAAGCTGCCACTTACAATGCCAGCATACCATATCAGAGTTCTAGTCGGAGCCTCAGCTGCTCCACTTCTGATCCAGCTCACTGCTAATGCACCTGGGAAAGCAGTGCATAAAGGCCCAAGTATTTAGGCCCCTGCCACCCAAGTGGGAGACCCAGATGTAGTTCCTGGCTCCTGGCTGGCGTTGGCCCAGCTATGTGGCCACCTGGAGAATTAACCAGCAGATGGAAGATCTCTCTCCTTCTCCCTCTCTCTCCCCCTGTCACTCTGCCTTTCGAATAAATAAATCTATAAAATGATAGATAGATAGATAGATAGATAGATAGATAGATAAAGTTCAAGAAGCTCGACTATCTACCTGAGAACTCAAAAATGCATACATATGTAAAGGAACTACATGGTATGTGCCATAAAAACTTACACTATGATCTTTGGCTAATAAAATCTATTGCCCCATAGTCCCACATGCAAGGTATCCATCCCTTTCCTAGTATTTAGCTTTCAGTTATAGAGTCTTTGATGTTGTATTAAAAAGTTATGCTGGGGTGAGAATCTGGCATAGTAGTTAAGACAATGCTTGAGGTGACCACATTCCATAGTACAGTGCCTGGGTTCAAGTCACTGATTCTAGCTTCCTATTAATGCACACTGTGGCGGGCGGCAGGTGATGACTCAAGTGGCTGAGTCCAGCCTCACTCCAGCTGTTGTGGACATCTGGGGAGTGAATCAGCAGATGCAAGCACTCTCGCTCTCTCTCTACTCTGCCTTTCAAATAAATAAATAAACCTTAAGAAAAAGTAGTTGAATCCCTGTTACCTACATGGGAGAATACAGCTTGATGCAGCCCTGGCTATTTGAGGGCACTGAAGGAGTGAAGCAACAGATCAAAGAGCTCTGCCTGTGTGTGTGTGTGTGTATGTGTGTGTGTGTCTGTCTGTCTGTCTTTCAAATAAGCAAAATTTTAAAAATTTATGCCTGGTAATTTAAGTGATTAACGTGATATTCACCAAAGGAATATTATTTTTTTACTCTGTGTCACATGTGCCCATTGAACAAATGATTACACGCTGAGTATTCCTTATCCAAAATGCTTGGGACCAGAGGTATCTAAAATCTCATATTTTTTCCCAGTTTGCCATATCTGTGTATATTGATTTATCTTGGGAATGGAACCCAAGTCTAAACATGAAATTCATTTGTGTTTCAAAGGAGGAGGTACCTTTCTCTGAAGGGAGGAGAGAACTTCCACTTTGACTATGACCTTGTCTGAATAAGATCAAAGTCGGCAAACTCAAAAGGCTTCCATAGCCTTGGCAACTCATGACTAGAGCCCAGGGAGATTACTGATGCCATAAACAAGGGTGTCAAATTGTTAAGTCAACAACAGGAGTCACTGTGTACTTACTCCTCATGTGGGATCCCTGTCCTTAATGTGTTGTCCAATGTGAATTAATGCTATAACTAGTACTGAAACAGTATTTTACACTTTATGTTCTGTGTGGGTGCAAACTGATGAAATCTTTACTTAATATATACTAAATCGATCTTCTGTATATAAAGATAATTGAAAATGAATCTTGATGTGAATGGAATGAGAGAGGGAGCGGGAGATGGGAGGGGTGCGAGTGGGAGGGAAGTTATGGGGGAGGGAAGCCATTGTAAACCATAAACTGTACTTTGGAAATTTATATTTACTAAATAAAAGTTAAAAAAATAAATAAAACCTTTAATTTATATGAATTTTTTTAACTTTTATTTAATGAATATAAATTTCCAAAGTACAGCTTATGGATTACAATGGCTTCCCCCCCATAACGTCCCTCCCACCCGCAACCCTCCCCTTTCCCGCTCCCTCTCTCCTTCCATTCACATCAAGATTCATTTTCAATTCTCTTTATATATAGAAGATCAGTTTAGCATACATTAATTAAAGATTTCAACAGTTTGCTCCCACACAGAAACATAAAGTGAAAAATACTGTTTGAGTACTAGTTATAGCATTAAATCTCAATATACAGCACACTAAGGACAAAGATCCTACATGAGGAATAAGTGCACAGTGACTCCTGTTGTTGACTTTACAAATTGACACTCTTGTTTATGGCATCAGTAATCACCCTAGGCTCTTGTCATGAGCTGCCAAGGCTATGGAAGACCCCTGAGTTCACCGACTCTGATCATATTTAGACAAGGCCATTGGTCAAAGTGGAAGTTCTCTCCTCCCTTCAGAGAAAGGTACCTCCTTCTTTGATGACCCGTTCTTTCCACTGGGATGTCACTCGCGGAGATCTTTCATTTAGGTTTTTTTTTTTTCCCCCAGAGTGCCTTGGCTTTCCATGCCTGAAATACTCTCATGGGCTTTTCAGCCGGATCCGCATGCCTTAAGGGCTGATTCTGAGGCCAGAGTGCTGTTTAGGACATCTGCCATCCTATGGGTCTGCTGTGTATCTCACTTCCCATGTTGGATGGTTCTCTCCCTTTTTTATTCTATCAGCTAGTATTTGCAGACACTAGTTTTGTTTATGTGATCCCTTTGGTTCTTAGTCCTATCATTACGATCAATTGTGAACAGAAATTGATCACTGGGACTAGTGAGATGGCATTGGTACATGCCACCTTGATGGGATTGAATTGGAATCCCCTGGTATGTTTCTAACTCTACCGTTTGAGGTAAGTCAGCTTGAGCATGTCCCGAATTGCACATCTCTTCCCTCTCTTATTCCCACTCTTATATTTAACAGCGATCACTTTTCAGTTAAGTTTCAGCACTTAAGAATAATTGTGTATTGATTACAGTATTCCATCAAAAGTATTAAGTAGAACTGTCGCTCCCCCTCTTCATGGAGGAACGACACTAAGCCCTGCCTAGGCTTCATATCCGAGTCACGGCACCATTATGTCGCTCCCCCTCTTCGTGGAGGAACGACACAGGACCCTGCGCTGTTCTTTCGTCTGCTCGGCCCTCCCCGGGTTTGCTGCTGGTTCTTCCCGGGTTGGCTACTATCCCTTCCACCTCCGTGGAAGGGCAGTTCCCCCTGGCCGCATTCCCCACTTCCGCAGGGGAGCGGCACACCGTCGGCCGGCTTTCTCGGGGGCTGCACGGGTTCCCTTTAGATGTTCCCCATAGATGTTCCCTCGTGCATGCCGTCTCTCTCCTCCTTTATAGTCCTCCTCCGCCAATCCCAACTCGGCTGCCCACACGCCGAGTACGCTGCTCTCCAATCAGGAGCAAGTCCTACAATTTATTAGTTGAACTGGAGGCAGCTGTGCGGAAGCTGTTTACTTCTCTCCCAGCGCCATATTGTGGGAGAGCAGATGCATAGAATAAGTCCTAATTCGAGTAACTTAGTCTAGTCCGGATTGCTCCCCACAAGAACAAACAAAAAAAAAATACTAAGAGGGATAACATATTAAGTTGCTCATCAACAGTCAGGGTGAGGGCTGATCAAGTCACCGTTTCTCATAGTGTTCATTCCACTTTAGCAGGAATTTTTTTTAAGATTTACTTATTGACTTATTTAGAAGTAGAGCAACAGATAGGAAGGGACAAACATCGTCCATGTACTGGTTCACTCCCCAAATGACCACAACTGCCAGGTCCGGGCCAAGCAAAAGCCAAGAATTCTATCTGGGTCTCCACATAAGTGGCCAGGGCCCAAGCACGTTTGCCATCATCTGCTCAAGAACATTACCAGGAAGCTGGATCAGAAGTGGAGCAGTAAGGACACCAGCTGGCACTCAGATATGTGATACCAGCATTATAATCAGCAGCCCAACCTATATAGGGCCACAACACCAGACCCTAAATAAATCTTTAAAAAAAAAAAAAAAAAAAAGAGCCCAAATGTCCATCAACCGATGAATGGACAAGCTAACTGTTGTATATCCAAACTGTAGAGAATTACTTAAGAATAAAAAAGAACAAACTACCAACACAGCAGGCACATGGGTAAACTTCCAATGCATTATGCTAAATGAAATGAGTCAGGCTTAAAAAGGTGTATCCCTCTTGATGACTCCGTCTAAATGACATACTGGAAAAGCTAAACTATTCAGCCAAAAATCCATCCTAGAAATTCAGGTAAAAAGAGAGGTTAACTACAAAGGGGCAACATGAGTGAATCTGTAAGGTGATAGAACTGTTTTAATTATGGTGATGAACATGCATGTGTCAAAACTCAGACTGAACACTAAAAATAAATAAAAATGCTAATGTGTGACTAAAATCTAGACAAGAATGATGCCTTTTTAAAAGCCAGCTACTAAAAATGTCAGAAATTTTAAGAAAGAGCATTTCTCTTCAGCACATAGTATGCCACACATCCAATGTATCACATTCAGCCACAACTTGTCCCAACCCCATAATTTGAAGTACAAAACACTGAAAAGGAGGTAAAATATTTTTCAGCTGATGCAATACATACATACTAGAAAGTCAGAAAGTTTTCTAAACTAAAATTCAGTAGGAATTTAGACTGACTTGTCCTTTCTACTTACTGACACAAAATCATCCACTTCTCAAAATATTAACATATACTGTAACACAGAGGTGTTGTCCACAAAATGTACTAACCGAAATTTGTTCAGTTGATCAATAAAGGCAATAAAACACTCTATCTTGAATGAAAACACCAGCAAGGTTATAGATGCCCTCTTGGCAAAAGCAGCAACCTGAAACAAAAGAAAAATAGACAAAATTCAGCACTACTCATATTTCAATTAGAATTGTTATACTTTCTCTTAAATCTCTTATTTTTCTTTAGGTAGTCAGTTATAACATGCAAATTCACTTATTTTGGGTCATCTGTTTATTCTGCAAGCAGTGCTTTTTAAAATAAAGGAATGAGTTTTTGTTTTGCAAATTATACCTAAACTCAGCAACATTCAGTGTTATAATTTGCTTCATAGGTCATCTTAAAATAAATCAGCACCCATAAAACTTGGCTTGTGGACACAAAATTCTTGAATTTTACCTACCTTTTCACATACAAGGCAGTCAGAAATCTCTTTCTTTTCAGAATGAGGCTCAAATCTTCTATATCCCCTATACCCTAAACACCTCTAAAATCTAGCTTCCAACTATCTTCTACACAAACTTCTACTCTAACTTAATGCTTGCTTTCCATAGAACAATTTCGTGATTCTCAGCTATCAACCATCAATGTCACCATTCCATTTTACAACAGGGACTTTTTCTCCCTTATCCTCTTTGTCCACAAACATATATCTACTAACTTTTTAAAAATTCAGTATCTCTGTATTTCCCCGTGTGAAAGCTGATATACGTTCTGTACTTCACCAATCTTTGATAGAATATCTGTTGCACTCTATGTGTGCCACTTCAGGTAGTATTCTGAGCAGGGACCCTGTCTCCTACTGCTTTCGCCACTGCCTTTCCACCATCTAACATCGCATTTGACAAACAGTAAGCAATCAATGCGATTCACTGACAAGTAGAATGGTCTTAATACAGACTCGCCTATCAAATGTTCACTGCCTATACATGTACAAGTCACTGAGTACAAAAACTCAAGAATGATACAAAGAAACAATCTATTCTATACAACTATGTCTTTCTGCCAGTTACTTTACTGTTGTGTTACAATGTAAGATTAGTCAGACTGACGTTATTCATAGTTGTAAAAAAGTTTTTTCCAATGACATCTGAGTCTAATGAAACTAAGTTTAGGCAATTTGAATACTGAAGCACCATCACCAACTTAACCTCTTCCACCACAAAGGTAATCCAACTATTTTCATTTTAAATTCTAAGTCAAAATACCTGCCCCGACACATAACAGCATATAGGAACATTCAATAAATTATTCTAAGCCCAAAATAATAAGCTCATTTGAATTATGTTTTATTATTTACCTTTTATCACCTTGTAGACCTATCTGAAGAGGAAACCTACTCCCAAAGTTCATAAATACACAATTCCTAAATAGCCATTAAATCTAAAATCAACAAAGGTCATTATGATTCCCTGCTGCAACTTCACCCAAAAATCTTTGCCAAATCCCCAAAATAATCTGATAGTGTGGGATTTATTCTTTCAGCCATGATGGAATAACTGGTACCAGATTTACCCTCAGACAGTAAACAACTACAAAACTTATGACTAAACTACACCCCTTAGGATGGCATTCCATGAAGTCAGGCAAAACACAACTGGCAGGAGCAAAACACGACTCACAGCTGACAGGGACCTGGGAGACAGTTGAGTTCCATCTAGCCACAGTAAACAGGCCTCATTTACATTCTGGGCAATAAGTAGAGATGCTTGCCGGGCTGAATTAGTGCTAAAATAAAGACTACCCTATAATGAACCCAACAGAGCTTAAAAACAAGTCATGAAGAAACAATCTAATCCTCACCTTAGCTAACCACCAGCCAAAATGGAAACCTTGTAATTCATGGGGCATCTGGTAAAATATTCAGAAGGGTTTTGCCTCAGCAGTGGGACAAAATTAAGCTTATATTAAACAGTTCCATTTAAAGATTAAAAGCAGGGGCCGGTGCTGTGGCACAGCGGGTTAATGCCCTGGCCTGAAGCACCAGCATCCCATATGGTGCTGGCTGCTCCACTTCCCATCAGCTCTCTGCTGTGGCCTGGGAAAGCAGTGGAAGATGGCCCAAGGCTGCAACTGCATGGGAGACCTGGAGGAAGCTCCTGGCTTCAGATCGGCACAGCTCTGGCCGAGTGGCCAACTGGTGAGTGAACCAGCGGATGGAAGACCGACCCCTCTTTCCCTCTCCCCTTTCTGTGTAACCCTGATTTTCAAATGAATAAATAAATCTTAAAAAAAAAAAAAAGATTAAAAGCAACATCTAAAAGGAGGGGAAAAAAGTGTTTTCCAAGTAATGTAAATACAACCCAGAAATAAAGTTCAAGAATACAAAACATATCCAGCACTCAACAAAGTAAAATTACAATGCCTTCTTTTACATGCCTGTAAGTCTCAGTCCATTATCAAACAAATAAAACAAAATTTTAAGGCAAGAAAATTGAGCCATGAGGGAAATTTCAGTCAATCGAAACCAACCCAAAAATGACACAGTTGACAAAATTAGGAGAGTATAACATTAAGAAATGTTACACATGTGCTCCAAATGTCCTAGAAATCAGAGAAAAGTTTACATTAAGACACAGGAAAAAAAAGACCCAAATTGAGCATGTAAGGATGAAAACTAGAATGTTGAAGGTAAATTATAAAGTTTTCTACTCTGGTGGATTTGGGCTTTCTACTCCTGGCCCCGTGTGTGAGCTCTGAGTATTACACAGTGCACTGTTCCCTTAATACTCCAGGAGAGATTCTTTCTGGTCTCCAGCAGCTTCCTCCCAGGCACCTACTGGCAGGTGCTCAGTTCCTGAAAAGGATCTCTACAGACCTGTGAAGCTCTCTCCTCTCTGGTATTCCACCCTGTGAACTCTGACTCCCCCCAACTCCAGCTCCTTCTCTTCAAGGTTTTTCAGCTCCTCCTGGGTTCTACTGCTCTGCTCCATGCCTAAAAACTATCCAGTCAGTAGCTAAAGCAATCACGGGACTCCCCTTATTCTGCCTCAGGAATCAGTGTCTGTTGTTGATGAATAGCAAACGTCTTAAGAACCACTACTTCATTATTTCACCCAGCTCTTTAGCTGTTTCAAGTGGAAGGGTACAAGTTTCTGTTAGTCCATCTTGGCTGCAAACACTGTTTTATTTATTTTAAAGGGGAACTATGAGCTAAATTAACTCTGTGACAACAATGAATGCTGAAATTTTCTAAAAGATTAGATATATTCAATTAACATCATTCACATACTAGTAAGTTACACTGAAGCAAAGAAGCATAAATAATGGATTCAACAAGACTCACGTGAAAACAGAAATATTACCACATTAGAAACTAAAAACATATAATGAATGCATCAAATGTGGTAGAAAAGAAAATTAACCATGAAAGTAAAATAGCTAAATATCAGCAGGGTGCAAAGAATAAACAATATCCATTAATCAGCAATAATAAAAAGCCAATATAAGGAAAAACTGATTTAAAAAACATACGAAGATTTCTCATATGCTTTCACATATCTCCAATCACAAATAGGAGAGGGTGACTAAAAAATTTCAGAGGAAATGTTATCCTTGCTTATCATTATTATCACTGGAACACAGGTCAAGTATCATAAGATCTGCAGACAAACTAAATGTAAACATAGTAAAGGAAGTAAAGTAATATGTAGAAGCCTTCAGGAAAAACATAATAGAACAAAATAAATATCTTAATCTTTAAAGAATTTTAAAACAAAGAAGTGCAAAAAAAATTAGAGGTTAAGAATCACAGGTTTATTTTCAATCCGTGTTGAAGAGTCATTAATTTTGACCTCAACTGTTAGGAGGAAAGAAGACTGTGAGCTAAGCTGAATACACCCTGGGCAGGGAAAGAAAAATTACAAATGGCTTATTGATCCTCATCTTCAAACAAATAAAATTCCTTGTTCTAAAAAATGAAACCATATCACACAATCAAGAAAAAAAACTAAACTTATGGAAAAACAATACAGATTTAACAGATGACAAAAAAAAAACTGCAGGGTGAAATAGGTCCTATTTAAGAAAAAATTGAAAAAAAGTACTGTGCTGATAATAAAAGGTTATTAACAAAGTGAAGGCTATATAGTAAAAGCTAAGTATGACGCTGAACAGCACAGGGTCTTGTAAGATTACCTACAGTTACACCAAAAGCTGAACTTCAAAACACAGGGTGCTTCAAATATTACATCAATGAGAATACCAGATTGAAGTGGGGTAAGGTAGGTGTGGAGACTGCTCTCTCTGAGTAGTTTTACTACCAGAAAATTTATCAGCCTAAATATAGTACAGGTCTGCCTGTTTCTGACTTAAATAAAAAAAGCAGTAAGGGTAGAACCTCTGTGTTCTAGCAATGGGCCAACGCTAAGAGAAAAAAACACAGGAGAAAGACAGTAAGCCTCAAAGGAGAAGAGCATACTGATAATGCTGTCTTCCTTTCATTCTCCCTTTCTTGAAGGATTAATACTCCAGTCACTCTGGTATATAAAGGGAAACTGCATTCTTTCCATACTAGCAAAGAAAATTAAGTAAAGCAAATGATAATAATGCAAAAGAAAAGTTTGTATTAACTAAAACTAAACAAACTAAAATGAATTTTAGGAATAAATAATCAAAAGTGATTTCTACACTACTTCAACAAAAATGAATTCATCATTTTAAGATTGTGAAACTCATTCTTTGGTAAACAAATATTTCCTATAATTTTTCGATAGGAAAATAAACAACTATAGCAAAATAAAGTTGGGCACTAACTACTCTCCCTTCTTTCTTGAGCTCTACATTGCTAACATAAACCAGTACTGAATCAACTTTACCCTAATAACTTTTGTCTAGTTTCTTACCAAGCATAGGGAGCATTTACTATTAATTCACACCAGCTTAGGTAAGTCTGTCTTAAATGTATAAGCTATGTTTCACATTACAAAATGAATTCCCTTTCTCCTTCCTGCTCCTCAGGCTTGCCCCATACAACAAAAATCACTAAAACAATTTAGTGATTTCTGTCACTCTTCATTCATAAATCTGTGCTGATAAGCTTTGTAAAATCACCTAAAATAAAAATAAGATTTCCATAAAGCCAAAAAGGAAAACTCTATCAATCATCTATTAAAGTCAAGATCCTTTTATAGTCATTAGCCTTTCAGTTAGTCTGAAACAAGAAGGCAAAATGCCAAAATTTGCATCAGTTCTAAAATCATCACCCCTTCAAAGTTTCCATGGGACATACTTTGAATTTTTAAATCTTTTTCAACTTGTCATACATTACAATTGGCTATTTTCTCACCCCATACCCACAAGACTGTACACACCCCAAGGGGAGAGTCTGTGTCTCCTAATCTCGATATCCCTTAGTGGCCTCTCACATACCACCTTACACACATTATATTTAATAGGGGTGCATGGTAGAAGCAGCCCTTAAGACACCACGTGGGAGGTCGGCGATATAAAACACTGCCTGCAATGCCAGCATACCACATCAGCACCCATTCAGTTCCTGGCTTCTCTGCTTCCCACCCAGCTCCCCGCTAAGGTGCCTGGGAAAGCAGCAGAAGATATCCAAAAGTACTTGGGCCCCTGCCACCCCCATGGGAGACCCAGATCTAATTCAGGCTCCTGGCTTTAGTCTGGCCCAGGTCCAGTCATTGCAGCCATCTGGGGAGAAAGCCAGCAGACAGAAGATCTTGATATCTCTCTGTGTCTCTCCCTCTCTCTCTCTGTAACTCTGCCTTTCAAATAAATAAAATAAATTTTTTAAAAAAAATAGCACTTGGGATACCCACACACTATATCAGAGTACCTCCCATGTGACACCTGGTTTGAGATTCTAGCTCCTGGCTTTGATCTAGCCCAACTCCCACTCTTGTGAGCATTTGAGGTGTAATGCAGTGGAGGGAAGTTCTCTATCATTCAAATAAAAAAATTTAATTAATTAGTTAATTAAGAATGAATTGCCAAAATAAGAAAGATTTTCAGAATGGCTCAAGAAGTAAAACCCAGCTGTATGGTGTATACAAAGACACATGCCTAACACAAAGAAACATCAAAAGGAAAAAGAGATAAGCAAAGGTATAACAGAAAATACAATAAAAAATAAAGCACAAGTTGTGATCTTAAACTGATAGGGTAAAATTCAGGGCAAAAAGCGCCTAAAGGGAAAAAGGAGACATTTTTATGCAAAAGGCCAAATTAACAAGGAGAAGATGAGTTAGGAATGTCTTCTATTCACCAAACAGCACACTCTCAAGCTCTATAAAACAAAAATCTATAGTAGATGCAGAAAGAAAATGATAAGGGTAACCTAACAGAAAATCCAGGAAATGTAATCAATAAGGTAATCTTATTACAATGTATTCATTATGTATTCTGATAGACAATAACCTCACTTCAAGTGGACTTGGACTAGTCACAAAAATTGATCACTGGGGCTGGCGCTGTGGCACAGTGGGTAAAGCCCCCACCTGCAGTCCCAGCATCCCATATGGGAGCTGGTTCAAGTCCCGGCTGCTCCACTGCAGATCCAGCTCTCAGCTATGGCTTGGGAAAGCAGCAAAAGATGGTCCCTGGGCCCCTGCACTCGCATGGGAGACCCAGAAGAAGCTCCTGGCTCCTGACTTCAGATTGGCGCAGCTCCGGCCAGTGGATGAACCAGCGGATGGAAGACCCCTCTCTCTCTCTCTCTCTGCCTCTCCTTCTCTCTGTGTAACTCTAACTTTCAAATAAAATAAATAAATATTTTTAAAAAATTGATCACATAGCATAAACCTCAGTTAATTGAATAGAGTAGGAATCACAATGTAATACAAGTAAATACAAAAAAAAAAAAAAAAACTACAACACAAAAAGTTCCTCCTTTTGAAAAACAAGAATCTACTTTTAAACGAAATGGAACACACAGACCAAAACACACCAAAAATAAATAAATAAATTAATTAATTAATTCTGAATGAATCAGAGAGAAAAATATAAAAAATAAAACCAGGGACCGGCGCTGCGGCTCACTAGGCTAATCCTCCGCCTGCGGCGCCAGCACTCCAGGTTCTAGTCCCGGTTAGGGTGCCGGATTCTGTCTCAGTAGCTCCTCTTCCAGTCCAGCTCTCTGCTGTGGCCCAGGAGGGCAGTGGAGGATGGCCCAAGTCCTTGGGCCCTGCACCTGCATGGGAGACCAAGAGAAGCACCTGACTCCTGGCTTTGGATCAGCGCAGTGCGCCGGCCACAGCACACCAGCCACAGCGGCCATTGTGGGGGTGAACCAACGGAAAAAGGAAGACATTTCTCTCTGTCTCTCTCTCTCACTGTCCACTCTGCCTGTCAAAAAAAAAAAAAAATTTTAAACCAGGTATATCTTAGACAAAAACATGAATGAATTCAGTTATAACCTGGGAATGAGGAAAGTCTAGCAGTGACTCAAAATGAAAAGGTAAAGCAAAAGATAGCATTTTTAGATGGTAAATCCAAAAACAAATACAATTTTTGGGAAGTCTTCAACATTTTAAAAAAGGGGCTGGCGCTGTGGCACAGCGGGTTAAAAGCCCTGGCCTGAAGTGCCGGCATCCCATATGGGTGCCAGTTCTAATCCTGACTGTTCCTCTTCCAATCCAGCTCTCTGCTATGGCCAGGAAAGCAGCAGAAGATGGCCCAAGTCCTTGGGCCCCTGCACCCACGTGGGAGACCTGGAGGAAGCTCCTGGCTTCTATCTTTGGATCAGCGCAGCTCTAGCCGTTGCAGCCATCTGGAGAGTGAACCAGAGGAGGGAAGACCTCTCTCTCTCTCTACCTCTCTTTGTAACTCTTTCAAATAAATAAAATAAATCTAAAAAAAAAAAAAGATTTAAAAGAATACACAATCGAGGGCAAAAAACAACCTGTGATAAAATATATGCCTACTATGCACTACTGCATGATTGAATTGCAGTCTATCCAAATATAAATACATTATAAGGATAATACACCAGACTTTGAAGATGTACTTCAAAATTTTTTTCCTACTTAAAAAAAACTCACTAATAATTTTATACCAATTACATGCTAATGATAATATTCATGTTGACTATTAGAAATGTTTTAACTGTTGAAATCTTTACGTAGTATAGAGCTGATCTTCTGTATATAAAGATAATTGAAAATGAATCTTAATGAAGGATGGGATGGGATGGGAGAGGGAGTAGGAGGTGGGAAAGTTTGGTTGGTATTGGGGAGGAAGAACCGCTATAATCCAAAATTTGTACCTATGAAATTTGTATTTATTAAATAAAAGTTTTCTATAAAAAATAGAAATGATGCTTTAAGTTATGTTTGGCTACATAATTATTAATTAGTTCATTAAAATTTTAAAATTTTTGAAGTGTGATTTAAAATTTCTAGTAGTCCTATTTGGCTCCCATTGCATTTCTACAGAACAGAACTAATTGAGACTGGGACCCAACAAGCTCCTAACCCTGACATCATCCTAATGATACATTTCCCACAAATACAATATAACATATACAGAATGGTATTCCTTTAGACATTGTTTGGAATAAAAAGTATAGAAATGCCCTCGCAAGATCTTGCTAAATAAACTCTTCTACATAAAGACAATGGATATTACAGAGTTATAAAAATGAAGATCTCTATGCACCCATATGGAGTATTCTCCAATATATACTGTTATATAAATAAAAACAAGCTACAGAACAGGATAAATATATGGTATGCCAGTTTTTAAGAAAAAAATCAAAAAAGGATATATAGACTTTTTTAAAGGAAATCCTGAAAATGAATAAAAAGTTACTGTAAGAGGCACAGGAAGGAAAGGAAAAGGGAAAGAAGAGATATACAAAAGCACGCCTTCAGAAGGGGTACCCTGGCCAAATCTGAATATCAAGAGTTATCATAAATGAATCATTAAATAAATAAAAATCAGTGAAACTACACATAAAAATTAAATTAAAAGCTAGGATGAGGAGTTCCAGGTCTAATACAGTACAATAAGCTTGTACCTGATCAATCTTTCTTCATAAAACAATCATAAAACTCAACAAAATACAAACAATTACCTGAAGACACGGAAACACGAACCAAAGCAGGCAGATTCTGAAGAACAATACACACTTGGGGCAACAGGATGAAATGGGCAATTTTCTAAACATACTGCAGACAGTGTGAGGGTAGGACACAAGCAGTGGCATCACAAAGTAAACAAAACTTCCAACAGAAAGCCACAGTTTTTGTTTTCCAGAGAACCAGAGAAAATACTCAAGGCAACTACCACACCTGGAAAGTAAGGGGAAAATACCAGAAAAGGTCAGATCGAAAAGTCATAAATCTGTGTAACTCTCCAAACCTGTGGCAAACCAACTAACCAATGAACTGCACATATGCAGACAGACTCCAGCTGATGATAAAAAAAGAACTGGATTAACAGATGAACTATCTCCTAATTCAGAGTCTGCAATATGGATACAACCAAATTAGTTGCCTGCTAACAAAAAGATAGCAGCCCTTTCTGAACATACATATAAAACAGAATAGTTGGAATCCACTACATTTATAACGTAAGAAATACATCTAAAGTTACTTGACATAACAAAAACAAGAAAACGAAAGAAAATATTGATAAGGATCTTTAAGAACTATTAAAATTATGATCAATGAATAAAAAATATGCTTACAGAGAAACAGAAAGCATAAAAGGGCCAAATGAAAATTCTAGAACAGGAAAAGAGTATTTGGCAATTGTTTTAATTAACTAGTCGTCACTTGGATGAACCTGAGGATAGATCATTTAGAAACTTTCCATTCAGAACAGAGCAAACAATGTCAGGCTTCAAGAGCCTTGTGGAACCAAAACAAAAGGTCAAACATATTGTGTCCCAGGATGACAAGATAAAGTGAAGAGATAAAAAAAATTTTTTTGAAGAAATAATGACCACAAATCTCATAAACCCAATAACTTATATATACAAAAAGCTCAGCCACCATACAATTAAAATAGTAAGGAACCCCACCTAGACTCATCACTCTCAGAAGAAAAAAAATCTAAAAGAAACCCAGTACCTTGACACAGAGACACATCACACACAAATAAAAACCACTGACTTCTCCTAAGAAAAAATGGAGGCCAAAGACAAAAAAGACTCTTAAAACGACCATCAAAGTCAAAGAGAAAATAAAGATATTTCAGATAAAGAAAACTAAAAGAATTTATAAGCAGCAGGACTTTACTACAAGAACTACTAACCAAAGTACTTCTGGGGCCGGAGCTGTGGCACAGTGGGCTAAGTTTCCACCTGCATCACCGGCATCCCATACGGGTGCTGGTTCGAGTCCCGACTGCTCCTCTTCCAATCCAGCTTTCTGCTATGGCCTGGGAAGGCAGTGGAAGATGCCCCAAGTGCTTGGGCCCCAGCACCCTTGTGTGAGATCTGGAAGAAGCTCCTGGCTCCTGGCTTCAGATCGGCGCAGCTCCAGCTGTTGTGGCCATTTGGGGAGTGAGCCAGTGGATGAAAGACTTTTCTCTCTGTTTCTCCTTCTCTCTGTCTGTAATTCTACCTCTCAAATAAATAAATAAAAATCTTTTTTAAAAAAAGTACTTCAGGCTAAAGGAAAATCATGCTATATTAAAATTTTAATCTTCATTAAGACAAGAAAAATATCAAAAACAAGCAAGTATCAAAAATAAATATCTGGATAAACAATTGTTCTTCTGGATTTCTTTAAAATATACGACAGCATGAAGTTGTCCTGTGGGATTTATAATGCACACTCACATAAAACATAGAACTTATGAAGAAAGGGGCCAAATAGGGAGTAAATGTGCTTCCATGGTTTACATTCCAGAATTTAATGAGAAATGTTACAGTACTAATTCTCAGTAGACTTAACAGTTAAGGATGTATATTATAGTCTTTAGAACCATTAAAAATGTCACAAAATATAATTAAACAGTGAGTAGACATATTAAAACAAAAATTTTTTAACATTTAAGTAAACCAAAGAAAGGTAGTACGTGAAAAAATGAAAGATACAAAATATAGAAGGAACAAACCAAAAAAGTAATAAAATGCAGGCCTAATTCCAATAATTACATTGTATGTTAATGGACTAAATCACTCCCCCAAAAAAAGCAAAAGTTCTCAGAAAAATAAAAATCCAAGATCAAACTATGTGCAGTCCATAAGAAATACTTTAAAAATAAACATATAGTCTATATATATAAATGAATTAAAAATACCATACAAATTGTAAGCACAGAAATCTGGAGTAGCTATATTAATATTACACTGAAAAAGGATTTCAAACCAAGAGTATTAAAGAATATTTCATAGTGATAAAAGGATCCGCTCATCAGGAAGAATTATAACCATAAATGAATATCCCACAGGTGAAGCTCATTCGGCGACAATAAATAGAGAAATACACATTTCCATGAGAAAAAATGGAGAATCTAATACTTCTTCACCAGTAATTGACAGAATGAGATTAAAATATCCATAAAGACCCAGAGCATACAAACTTCATTAGCCAACTTAACCTTATATTTACACAGGCTCCATTAAACAACTTCAGAATACATATTCTGTTCAAGTATTACGTTCAGCATAGCAGAACAAATGATGGGTCATAAAATGAGTCCCAGTAAATTTTGAAAGATTAAAATCATACAGAGGGACCACTGTTATGGCACTGAGTGCTAAGCCACAGTTGTGATGCAGGCACCTCATATAGGAGTGTCAGTTTGAGTCCCAGCTACACCACTTCCAATCCAGCTTCCTGATAATGTGCCTGGGGAAGCCAGCAGAAGATATTGCAAGTACCTGGCCCCTGCCATTCATGTGGGAGACCAGGATGAAGTTCCTGGCAACTGGCTTTGGCCCAGCCCTGGCTATCCCAGCCATTTGGGGAGTGAAAGAGCAGATGGAAGATCTGTCTGTCTCTCCAACGCTGCCTTTCAAATAAATAAATAAATCTTTTATTAAAGAATGAAGACACTACAAAAGGGGTGAAATAAAACCAGAATATGTAGGGGAAAAAAGAAATAATAAAAGTAGAATCAATAAAATAAGAAAAAAAATTTTAAAGCAACAGAGAAAGTAAACAAAATCATGTTAGTTCTTCAAAAAAAATGATCAGCAAGTGGTAAACTCCTAGCTAGACTATCAACAAAAAGATGGTGACCACAAATTACTAATGTCAAGGATGAAAGATCCTAAAGACATTGCAGTGTTAAAAAGAAAATATTATGAAAAAATTTATGCGAACAAGAGTTGCTAATTTGGATGAAATGGTTTAGTTCCTTGGAAAATGCAAACACTAAAATTGACACAAGCCAAAATAAAAAATCTGCATAGCCCTCTTTCTACTAAAGAATAGAATTATAAATATTATCAATTATAAATATTATAATAATATTTATATTTCTATTTCTATTATGCTATCAAAAACCTTTTCATAAAGAAATCTCCAGGCCAGAGGGAATCTTGTAAATTTATAGGAATCATACATAAATTTATTTCCCTTATGGAAGGGGACCAGCACTGTGTCACAGCAGGTTAAAGCCCCAGCCTACAGTGCCCGCATCCCATATGAGCACCAGTTCAAGTCCCAGCTGCTGTACTTCCAATCCAGCTTCCTGCTAATGCATCTGGGAAAGCAGAGGAGGATGGTCCAAGTCCTTGGGCCCCTGCACCGACGCAGGAGACACGGAAGAAGCTCCTGGCTTCTGATTGGCTCATCTCTGGACATTGCAACCATTTGAGGAGTGAACCAGCAAATGGAAGACCTCTCCTATGTGTCTCTACATCTCTCAGTAACTCTGTCTTTCAAATAAATAAAATAAATCTTTAGAAAAAAAAAAAAAAACAGGAAGGGGGGGCACTTCTTTAATTGTATTATGAGGCCAGCAAAATTCTAATCCCAAAATCTGATTTTAAAATATGTTTTTCATTCATAAAGGCATTCCTGAAAAAGAAAAATTACTGTAATGAACTGAACTGCTCCCCCAACCCCAAATTCACGTTAAAGCCCTGACCTCTACATTACTGTATTTGGAGATAATAAAGACTTTAAACATACCATTAAAGTTAAATATCATGATGGAGGGATCCCACAGGACTGGTGTTATAAAAAAAAAAGCAAAGACACTAAAGATCTCCCACCACCCTACCAGGCACTCAACAGATAAAGACCATGTGGGGACACAGAAGACACTGAGGGCCAATAACAGGTCTCCCAGAAACCAACCTTACTGATACCTGGACCTTAGACTTTCAAACATCCAGAACCATGGGAAAATAAATTTCCATTGTTTGAGCCAGGCAAGATTATGACAATTACTGGTCAATAACTTTCATGAACAAATGCACTTTAACAAAACACCAGTAAATAAAATCAAGCATATACAAAAAGTACAATACATTATGACCAAGTACAGTTTATCCCAAGAATAAAAGTTTAGTTTCACAACCTTTAAAAATGAACCAATGTATTAATCATACAAGCAGAGAAAAGGAGAAGAATCCTATGATCAACTGAATAAACCTATAAAAAGCATGATAAAATCCAATTTCATGATTAAAAACTCTCAGCAAATTAGAAACAGAAGATTCCTTCATTCTATTAACAGATAATTAGGAAAACTTAAATCCCATAGATAGTGAAAAAGTATTGAACGATTTGCCCCTAAAATAAAGTAGCAAGAAAAGGATGATTCTCTACAACTTCTGTTAAATATTGCAAAAGGGCAAGGCATCATAGCACACCACTTAGGACACCTACATCGTATATCAGAATGCCTTGGTTTGAGTCCTGGCTGTTTCTGATTCTAGCTTCTTGCTAATA